>NC_056743.1:1344697778-1344784910 GCF_019279795.1 Protopterus annectens | reverse complement strand
AAAAAATTTTTTTGGGTTAGTAACAGCTTGCATTTCATTGCTGGAACCAGTTTTCTGAGAGATGGCTTTTTAATCTATCTGGAAATATACAGATCTGAGTATTTTTTTTGGCTTAAGAGTTTGCACTGTTAATTGTTGCTTATAGTTTTTCAGAGCTCTACAGAAAGTGTTTCCCCACCTCCCCTATTTTATGCTGATTCTTCAGTTAGTATAACTGCTATTTACAGCTTCTGTGTTATCTAACTCAAGTATCACTTGCATAAAATTAGACGTGTTAGTAGCCTGCATTTCATTGCTGGAACCTGTGTTCTGAGAGACTGCTTTTCAATCTATCTGGAAATATACAGAGCTGAGTATATTTTTTGGTTTTAGAGTTTGTACTGTTTATTGTTGCTTATAGTTTTTCAGATCTCTGCTGAAAGTGTCCCCCCCCCACCCCCTATTTTCTGCTGTGTCTTCAGTTGGTATAACAGTTTTTTACAGCTGGTGTGTTATCTAACTCACGGATCACTTGCATAAAATTAGACCTGTTAGTAACAGCCTGCATTTTATTGCTGGAACCAGTTTTCTGAGTGATGGCTTTTTAATCTATCTGGAAATATACAGATCTGAGTATATTTTTTTGGCTTAAGAGTTTGCACTGTTAATTGTTGCTTATAGTTTTTCAGATCTCTGCAGAAAGTGTTTTCCCCATCTCCCCCTATTTTCCCATTTGCCTTCAGTTGGTATAACAGGTTTTTACAGCTTGTGTGTTATCTAACTCAAGGATCACTTGCATAAAATTAGACCTGTTAGTAACATCCTGCATTTCATTGCTGGAACCTGTGTTCTGAGAGACTGCTTTTCAACTAATCTGGAAATATACAGAGCTGAGTGTATTTTTTCGGTCTTAGAGTTTGTACTGTTAATTGTTGCCTATAGTTTTTCAAATCTCTGCTGAAAGTGTTTTCACCACCTCCCCCTATTTTCTGCTGTGTCTTCAGTTGATATAACTGTTTTTTACAGCTTGCGTGTTATCTAACTCAAGGATCACTTGCATAAAATTAGACCTGTTAATAACAGCCTACACTTCCTTGCTGGAACATGTGTTCTGAGAGTCTCCTTTTCAATCTATCTGGAAATATGCAAAGCTGAGTATATTTTTTTTATTTTAGAGTTTGTACTGCTAATTGTTGCTTATAGTTTTTCAGAGCTCTACAGAAAGTGTTTTCCCCACCTCCCCTATTTTATGCTGATTCTTCAGTTAGTATAACTGTTTTTTACAGCTTGTGTGTTATCTAATTCAAGGATCACATGCATAAAATTAGACCTATTAGTAACCACCTGCATTTCATTGATGGAACCTGTGTTCTGAGAGACTGCTTTTCAATATATCTGGAAATATACAGAGCTGAGTATATTTTTTTGGTATTAGTGTTTGTACTGTAAATTGTTGCTTATAGTTTTTCAGATCTCTGCTGAAAGTGTTTTCCCTACCTCCCCTTATTTTCTGCTGTGTCTTCAGTTGGTATAACAGTTTTTTACAGCTGGTGTGTTATCTAACTCACGAATCACTTGCATAAAATTAGACCTGTTAGTAACAGCCTGCATTTCATTGCTGGAACCAGTTTTCTGAGAGATGGCTTTTTAATCTATCTGGAAATATACAGATCTGAGTATATTTTTTTTGGCTTAAGAGTTTGCACTGTTAATTGTTGCTTATAGTTTTTCAGAGCTCTACAGAAAGTGTTTTCCCCACCTCCCCTATTTTATGCTGATTCTTCAGTTAGTATAACTGTTTTTTACAGCTTGTGTGTTATCTAACTCAAGTATCACTTGCATAAAATTAGACGTGTTAGTAGCCTGCATTTCATTGCTGGAACCTGTGTTCTGAGAGACTGCTTTTCAATCTATCTGGAAATATACAGAGCTGAGTATATTTTTTGGTTTTAGAGTTTGTACTGTTAATTGTTGCTTATAGTTTTTCAGATCTCTGCTGAAAGTGTTTTCCCCACCTCCCACTATTTTCTGCTGTGTCTTCAGTTGGTATAACAGCTTTTTACAGCTGGTGTGTTATCTAACTCACGGATCACTTGCATAAAATTAGACCTGTTAGTAACAGCCTGCATTTCATTGCTGGAACCAGTTTTCTGAGAGATGGCTTTTTACTCTATCTGGAAATATACAGATCTGAGTATACTTTTTTTGGCTTAAGAGATTGCACTGTTAATTGTTGCTTATAGTTTTTCAGATCTCTGCAGAAAGTGTTTTCCCCATCTCCCCCTATTTTCCCATTTGCCTTCAGTTGGTATAACAGGTTTTTACAGCTTGTGTGTTATCTAACTCAAGGATCACTTGCATAAAATTCGACCAGTTAGTAACAGCCTGCATTTCATTGCTGGAACCTGAGTTCTGAGAGACTGCTTTTCAATCTATCTGGAAATATACAGAGCTGAGTATATATATTTTTTGTTTTAGAGCTTGTACTGTTAATTGTTGCTTATAGTTTTTCAGAGCTCTGCTGAAAGTGTTCCCCCCTCCCCTTATTTTCTGCTGTGTCTTCAGTTGGTATAGGTCTTTTTTACAGCTTGTGTGTTATCTAATTCAAGGATCACGTGCATAAAATTAGATCTGTTAGTACCAGCCTGAATTTCATTGCTGGGACCTTTGTTCTGAGAGACTGCTTTTTAATCTATCTGGAAATATACAGAGCTGAGTATATTTTTTGGTTTTAGAGTTTCTACTCTTAATTCTTGCTTATAGATTTTTAGATCTCTGCTGAAAGTGTTTTCCCCTCCTCCCCCTATTTCTGATGTGTCTTCAGTTGATATAACTGTTTTTCACAGCTTGTGTGTTATCTAAGTCAAGTATCACTTGCATAAAAATAGACCTGTTAGTAGCCTGCATTTCATTGCTGGAACCTGTGTTCTGAGAGACTGCTTTTTGATCTATCTGGAAATATACAGAGCTGAGTATATTTTTTCAGTCTTAGAATTTGTACTGTTAATTGTTGCTTATAGTTTTTCAAATCTCTGCGGAAACTGTTTTCCCCACCTCCCCCTATTTTCTGCTGTGTCCTCAGTTGATACAACTGTTTTTTACAGTTTGTGTGTTATCTAACTCAAGGATCACTTGCAAAAAATTAGACCTGTTAGTAACAGCCGGCATTTCATTGCTGGAACCTGTGTTCTGAGAGACTGCTTTTCAATCTATCTGGAAATATACAGAGCTGAGTATATATATTTTTTGTTTTAGAGCTTCTACTGTTAATTCTTACTTATAGATTTTCAGATCTCTACTGAAAGTGTTTTCCCCACCTCCCTCTATTTTCTGCTGTGTCTTCAGCTGGTAGAACTGTTTTTTACAGCTTGTGTGATATCTAACTCAAGGATCACTTGCATAAAATTAGGCCTGTTAGTAACAGCCTGCATTTCATTGCTGGAACCTTTGTTCTGAGAGACTGCTTTTCAATATATCTGGAAATATACAGAGCTGTGTATATTTTTTTGTTTTAGAGTTTGTACTGTTAATTTTTGCTTATACTTTTTCAGATCTCTGCTGAAAGTGTTTTCCCCATGTCCCCCTATTTTCTCCTGTGTCTTCAGATGGTATAACTGTTTTTTACAGCTTGTGTGTTATCTAACTCAAGATACACTTGCATAAAATTAGACCTGTTAGTAACAGCATACATTTCATTGCTGGAACCTGTGTTCTGACAGACTGCTTTTCAATCTATCTGGAAATATACAGAGCTGAGTATATTTGTCTGGATTTAGAGTTGGTACTGTTAATTGTTGCTTATTGTTTTTCAGATCTCTGCTGAAAGTTTTTTCCCCACCTCCCCCTATTTTCTGCTGTTTCTTCAGTTGATATAACTGGTTTTTACAGCTTGTGTGTTATATACCTCAAGGATCACTTGCACAAAATTAGACCTGTTAGTAACAGCCGCATTTCATTGCTGGAACCTGTGTTCTGAAAGACTTCTTTTCAATCTCTCTGGAAATGTACAGAGCTGTGTATATATTTTTGTTTTAGAGTTTGAACTGTTAATTTTTACTTATAGTTTTTCAGATCTCTGCTGAAAGTGTTTTCCCCACCTCCCCCTATTTACTGCTGTGTCTTCAGTTGATATAACTGTTTTTTACAGCTTGTGTTATCTAACTCAAGGATCACTTGTGTAAATTTAGACCTGTTAGTAACAGCCTGCATTTCATTGCTGCAACCTGTGTTCTGAGAGACTGCTTTTCAATCTATTTGGAAATATACAGAGCTGAGTATATTTTTTGGTTTTAGAGTTTGTACTGTTAATTGTTGCTTATACTTTTTCAGATCTATACAGAAAGTGTTTTCCCCACCTCCCCTTATTTTCTGCTGTGTCTTCAGTTGGTATAACTGGTTTCTACAGCTTGTGTTTTATCTTACTCAAGGATTACTTGTATAAAAGTAGACCTGTTAGTAACAGCATGCATTTCACTGCTGGAACCTGTGTTCTGCGAGACTGCTTTTCAATCTATCTGGAAATATACAGAGCTAAGTATTTTTTTTGTTTTAGAGTTTGTACTGTTAATTGTTGCTTATAGTTTTTCAGATCTCTGCTGAAAGTGTTTTCCCCACCTCCCCCTATTTTCTAATGTGTCTTCAGTTGGTAAAACTGTTTTTTTATAGCTTGGGTGTTATCTATCTCAAGGATCACTTGCATAAAAATTAGACCTGTTAGTAACAGCCTGCATTTCATTGCTGGAACCTGTGTTCTGAGAGACTGCTTTTCAATCTATCTGGAAATATACAGAGCTGAGTATTTTTTTGGTTTTAGAGTTTGTACTGTTAATTGTTGCTTATAGTTTTTCTGATTTCTACAGAAAGTGTTTTCCCACCTCCCCCTATTTTCTGCTGTGTCTTCAGTTGGTATAACTGTTTTTTGCACCTTGTGTGTTATCTAACAGAAAAATCATTTGCATAAAATTAGACCTGTTAGTAACAGCCTGCATTTCATTTCTGGAACCTGTGTTCTGAGAGACTGCTTTTCAATCTATCTGGAAATATAGAGAACTGTGTATATTTGTTTTGGTTTTACAGTCTGTACTGTTAATTGTTGCTTATAGTTTTTCAGATCTCTGCTGAAAGTGTTTTCCCCACCTCCGGCTGTTTTCTGCTGTGTCTTCATTTGATATAACTGTTTTTTACAGCTTGTGTGTTATTTAACTCACGTATCACTTGCATAAAATTAGACCTGTGAGTAACAGCCTGCATTTCATTGCTGGAACCTGTGTTCTGAGAGACTGCTTTTCAATATATCTGGAAATATACAGAGCTGAGTATATATATGTATATATTTTTTTATTTTGTACTGTTAATTGTTGCTTATAGTTTTTCAGATCTCTGCTGAAAGTGTTTTCCCCAACTCCCCCTATTTTCTACTGTATCTTCAATTAGTATAACTGTTTTTTACAGCTGGTGTGTTGTCTAACTCATGGATCACTTGCATAAAATTAGACATGTTAGTAACAGCCTGCATTTCATTGCTGGAACCTGTGTTCTGAGAGACTGCTTTTCCTTCTGTCTGGAATTATACAGAGCTGAGTATATTTTTTGGTTTTAGAGTTTGTACTGTTATTTGTTGCTTATAGTTTTCAGATATCTGCTGAAAGTGTTTTCCTCACCTCCCCCTGTTTTTGCTGTGTCTTAAGTTGGTATAACTGTTTTTTACAGCTTGTGTGTTATCTAACTCAAGGATCATGTGCATAAAATTAGACCTACTAGTAACAGCCTGCATTTCATTGCTGGAACATCTGTTCTGAGAGTCTACTTTTCAATCTATCTGGAAATATACAGAGCTGAGTATATTATTGTAGTTTTAGTGTTTGTACTGTTAATTGTTGCTTATAGTTTTTCAGATCTCTGCTGAAAGTGTTTTCCCCACACCCCCTATTGTCCACTGTGTATTCAGTTGGTATAACTGGTTTTTACATGTTGTGTGTTATCTAACTCAAGGATCACTTGCATAAAATTAGACCTCTTAGTAACAGCCTGCATTTCATTGCTGGAACCTGTGTTCAGAGAGACTGCTTTTCAATCTATCTGGAATATACAGAACTGAGTATATTGTTTTGTTTTAGAGTTTCTACTGTTAATTGTTGCTTATAATTTTTCAGATCTCTGCTGAAAGTGTTTCCCCACTTCCCCCTATCTTCTGCTGTGTCTTCATTTGGTTTAACTGTTTTTTACAGCTTGTGTGTTATCTAACTCAAGGATCACTTACATAAAATTATACCTGTTAGTAACAGCCTGCATTTCATTACTGGAACCTGTGTTCTGAGAGACTGCTTTTCAATCTATCTGGAAATATAGAGAACTGAGTATATTTTTTTGGTTTTAGAGTTTGTACTGTTAATTGTTGCTTATAGTTTTTCAGATCTCTGCTGAAAGTGTTTTGCCCCACCCACCCTTCCTAATTCTGGCTTGTAGTTTAAATTTGGTGGCTTTTGTAGTTGCCCACACCACTGTAGATTTGATCTGGGACACTCCCCCAGTCCCATCTCTTTGCCACATTCTGCCTAATAAATTCCTTCTGCACTTGCTTTTAGTCCTTTTTAATTTAATTGCATTTTTTAAACTGTGTTTGGTCTAATATTGCTACATACATGTAATGACAGGCAATAGATCCACTTGACTCGAACAGGAACCAGAAAACAGAACAATGCCACGCTGCAATAGTCCAAAACTTCACTTTAATGGTGATACAAAAACTCGCACAGAGATCTCCTTAATAACCTGGTTTAGCGCTTTCATCTGGTATACCAGATGAAAGCGCTAAACCAGGTTATTAAGGAGATCTCTGTGCGAGTTTTTGTATCACCATTAAAGTGAAGTTTTGGACTATTGCAGCATTGTCTGTTTTCTGGTTCCTGTTCTATTCAATGGATCTATTGTATGTTACATTATTTACTTTTCGTCTAATATTGCTACATACTCAAGTGTGCTAGCCTGCACTCCATGTGAATTGTTTTTACTGCTGTTTTAGCTACTTTTCTGTAAGCCTGTTTTTTACCTTTCCTGTAACTAGTGTTCCAGATACAGAATTGCTGTATCCAGGACTGTATGTAAGCTTCTGAGCCTCCCAAGCCTTTCTGTGTTGGAGCGAAGCCTTCTAGCTTATCAGTGGAAGTTGTAAGCACTAGGTAACCTGTCTACCACATAAGGAGTGGTTCTGGCCCAGAAATTGTAGTTATTGGCCATTTGGGCAATCTTTTCCATCTCTCTTAACTTTCTAATTTGAAAGCCTGCATTTGCACTTATTTCTGTCCAAAAACTCGTTTAGTGCAGATACAGATTCTTAGTTTTAGCACTTAAATTTGCTTATTCATGCTCAGCACTTGTTCAGAACTTGTAAGCACTAAATAAGCTTTTTATTACTATAGCACTCAGCCTTCCTCATTACCTAGAGGAAAACAGTTTTTGTACTTACGTTTCTCACTTGCTTAGAGAAAAACAGCTCTTGTACTCACTTTCCTCACTTATCTAGAGGAAAATATATTTTTTTTAGGTATGTCCAAGGGTCAGCTCCCAGTGTTCTCTCCTGCCTATCTGATGAATCTGGGCATCTTGAGGCAATGTAGAAATTGCCTCATGTACACAGACAACCCTCTCCTCCTACCACCTAACACTACAACCTGTGAGAGATGCACTTATCTAGCCAAACTGGAGGTAAAGCTCTCTCCAACCAAGACTGAACTTGACAGTCAAGAGGAGAAGGTTAACATTTGCACCACACCACACTCATCACATAGTCTCACTAAATCTACACCACCAAAATCCACACATAGTAACACAAAAACATACGCGGAGGCACTCAATGATAATCTGTCTAAGCAACAGAGACCTCCAAAGCAGAAACGCAAGCAACCTCCATTCCCCAACACAACCCAAATGATACAAAGCCCACAGACTCAGTGTGTGACTCAACCACAGCCAATAAGGCAAAACAACGTACCCAACACACTAGTCATAGGCCACTCTATAGTCACGCACACTGATGTCCCACTCACCAGGCTAAACAAGGAGAAGGTTACTGTCAGCTGCCTGTTGGGTGCCATGATCCACCACATCACCCACGCACTCAGGTCACCCCACAACAAGTACAAATATGACTCTGTCATTGTCAATGTTGGTGTGAATGACCTGAGATGTACCTCCCTGGACTACATGAAAAGAGACATGGAAGAGCTCTCTGATCTTGTAACCCAGGCACGTATGACCCTAGCCCTGAGTAGCATTCTGCCATCACCCAGAATGATACTGTAGTACAAGGACAAAATGATTGATTTCAACAATTGGCTAAGCTTCTGGTGTCATTCTAAGGGGATCCAGTATCTGTCTGCTTGGGATGACATGGTCGACAGACCAAGATGCTTTGCCACAGATGGCCTGCACCTTTTGCCCCCGTGATTTCAGATGCTGGCTAATGCTCTTGCCACCCCTATAGTGCCTTTTTAGGCAAGGTTCAAATGACAAATTCACCACTGTAACAGGAACAGGAAAGCAAAAACTGAAGGTAATGCTACTCAATGTTAGAAGTCTAAATCTCAAAATGCACTCACTCGAGGCACTCCTTAAAATGGAGAACATCGATATCTGTGCAGTGACTGAGACCTGGTTCAAGGCTCCAGAGAGCACCCCTGCACTACCAGGCTATAACTCATACCACACTTTTTGGCCATGTAACCCGGACTGAAACACCAAAGGCAGAGTTGTGCCCATATTAATTAAGGATATTCACACCTCCAGGCTAGTTGCTCAGCATAATGCATCCGAGGTTATCCAAGTGCAACTAACTCTGGGCAAAACTGCTATCCAAATTGTAGCTTGCTACAGATCCCCCACCATGCCCCAGGATTCCCACTCCTCTTTTCTTGATGTACTGGAAAATATTAGGATTCAACCAAACACCCTAATAATGGGTGACTTCAACTACCCCACCATTAACTGGGAAAACTACTCATGTACCAACTCCTTAGCTCAACGCTTTCTGGAATTCATAAACTCCAATGCCCTGGATCAACTTATCCACACCTCCACCAGGGGCAACAATATCCTAGACCTAGTCATTACCAACATGAATGACCGGTGTTCCACACCTGAAGTCAACTCCTCAGTGGTCCGATCCGACCATAAGCTAATCACCCTTGATATCCACATCCCGCCCCCACCCCATTAAGGAAACCATGGTAAAAAATTTCTCCAAAGCCAACTTCATGCATCTTAAGACAGAAGTGGTGAACTTCATGACACCCATGCAGATGGGCAATACAGTTACAACTATTGAATCCTACACAAATGCACTCAATAAGCACTTACACGAATACATGGATCGTGCTATCCCAAACAGAACCAAGATGCTATCCACCAAAAAAAGGAGGCCAATCTGGTGGTCCCCTGCCATAAACAAACTGTACAACAGAAGGAAAAAACTGTTGCAAAAGAGAGTAAAATCCCATGAGTGGAGGAGCTCCGTGGTCAGCCTCAGTAAGAAGCTGAGATCCCTTATAAGATCCTCCAAAGCTAACTATGAAAACAAAATTGCCACTAATTCTAAGGACAACCACAAAGCATTCTATAGCTATGTCAATAATCTCGATGGCAACACCCAGATCTGCTCTGAGTTATAGCACAATGACACAAAAATTACAGAACCAACTGATGTTGCCAACATCCTGGTAGATAAGTTCACTGCTAACTTTACCCCCCCCCTCACCCACTAAAGAGCCCATATCGAAACAGGAAGAATGCAGAGTCCCTGTAATCACAACTACTCAGGTAAAAGCTGCACTCTCTAAAGCCAAAAACACAGCATCCATGGGACAGGACAACATCCCAGGCTGCGTTTTACACGAACTTCAGAACAAAATGGCTCCCCACCTAAGCACCATGTTCAATAATAGCCTCACATCAGGCTTTGTGCTGACTGAATGGTGCACAGCAACAGTTAACCCACTCCACAAAGGGGGAGCCACCACTGATCCCGGGAACTATCGCCCTATTAGCCTGACAAGCCTGGTCTGCAAGGCCATGGAACGTATCATCATGGAACTTATAAACAAAAACATTGGTAACCTCAAAACTCTGGATCCCACCCAGTTCAGGTTTGTGAAAGACAGATCATGCCTCCTGAATCTGATCAACTTCTTTGAGGCAGCCGTAGATGAGGGTAAGGTGGTTCACACAGCCTAGCTTGACCTCAACAAGGCTTTTGACACCATCCCCCATTCTGGAATTATAGCTAAACTCACTAAACTAGGTATAAATCCCTACGTCACAAGATGCGTTGCCAACTGGCTCACTGACAGAACCCGCACTGTAAAAGTTGCAGACTTCAAATCTGACCTCAAACCAGTGACAAGTTGAGTACCAAAGGGTTCAGTCCTGGGACCTCTCCTGTTTGGTATCTACTTCTCTGAAGTACAGGCTAACACAGTAGGCCTCTGGCTAATGAAGTTTGCAGATGACTGCAAACTAGGAGCCATAGTCAAGTCCCCAAATGATGTGGACATCCTACAGAAGGGCCTCGCTGAGACAGATGCCTGGTGTCAGAGCCATGGCCTCAAACTCAATGCCAAAAAGTGCAGGTTCATACCCTTTGGTAAAAACTCTGTACCCATGAGCTACCACATAGGCAGCAATCTACTTAACACTGAATGTGTGATGAGACCTTAGGACCCAGATAGTCTCTCCATTGATAGTCACATTGCCACAGTAGTCAGGAAGTCCTTCTACGTGGCACACCTCATCATAAAAGGGTTCTCATCCAGGAAAAAAAGAGGTCATTGTTTCCCTCTACTCGACACTCATTAGACCCATTATAGAGTATAATGTACCTTTTGGAATGTACCTAACAAGACATCTTCAGCAACTGGAAAGGCCACAGAAGTACCTCACAGAGAAGATTAATGGCCTCAAACAAATGCCCTACACTGACCATCTAAAAAAAACTCCAGCTTTACTCCATAGCATATCGCCTACTCCGAGGTGATCTCTGCCTAACATATAAAGCTATGTCAAACCCAGAGCTGTTGGACATGCTATACCTAAAGAAATCCCAATCCCTCTGAGCTACATGCTCTAGGGACCTAAACCTTGTCACCACAATAAACAGGACATGCTGGAGGGATAGATTCCTATCCCAGAGACTTCCCATACTCTGGAACAGGCTACCCATCTATGTCAAGCAAAGTTCTTCATTAGCACTCTTCAAGAAAAATATTGATGAGTGGATGGGAAATAGGAAATACACCCCGGGGATCACTTCTGTGTCTCTGCTCAACAGTGGCACAGGAAAATAACGTTCTTGGGTGGTGTAAGCCAGGGAACCTTGTTGGCTAGGCTTATGTAGGCCCTTGGGCCGATAGCCTAGTACCTACCTATGAACCTATGAAAAATGTTTGCCTCCCCTCCACAAAACCACATTGATCCACAATTATCAAGTTTGGCATTACTTTTGTCATTCTTTTAGCTATTATAGACATGAACACTTTATAATCATGGTTTAATATTGAAATGGGCCTGTATGAAACTTGGTCCAATGGATCTTTACCCTCTTTAGGTATTACAGCTACCACTGCTTTCTTCTAGGTTGTTGGCACTTCTCCTCCTCTTAAAATGCTGTTAAACAAAACCTTCCAGATCTTTATTAATTTTTCCCTTCTAGCTTCCAAATGTCCATAGGAATACCATCTATTCCTTGGAACTTTCCTGCAAATTGATTATACATCACAATTTTTATCTCATCTCCTCCTATCCAAACCATTAGTAATTGAACCTCATCTGCCTCTAACCTTGGCATATCTAATTCTTCCATAAACATTTCCATTTGTATATTTTCTTGATTTCCATATTTCTCTGCTTTATACATAATTTCATAGAATTTCCAAAATATATCTAATAGCGCTACAGGATCTCATGTTACCTACCTTGTTATTGGCTCATTAAGCTTGGCGACAGCCCTTTCTACTTTCTGTTGCCTGAGTCGCTGTCTAAAATTTTTGTGTTCTAGTGTTATTATCAAGAAACAGTTGCTTAACAGCAATCTTTCTAAACTTATGCATATTATTGAGGTAATCCCTTATTTTCTGCTTAGCATTCTGCAGTTGATCCTCTTCTTGTTCTGTGAGATTCCCCCTATTCAGCAGTATTTTAACATTTGTCAGTCCCTCTGAATAATTGTTGTTACTTCTTAACCATAGCTCCCTTTCTTTTATTTCCAACCTATTTTTAAACTCCACCTTAATTGTATCCCACTCCCTAGATATATTTTCAGAAGAAATTTCTATCTTCTCTAATAGCTCCTGAATAATATCCACTACCTACCTATTCCTTAAATTCCTCTCTTTTCAACAAATAGGTGAGAAAGAGCTAGTGTCTCATTTTTATTTCATTACCTGGTGTTTTTTTATTTTAGTTATTATTGGCACATGATCTGAAATAGTTATTCAGTACATATCAAGACCTTCAATTAAATGCACATGTTCCTGTGAAATGTAAATTCTGTCTAGCCTAGCCCAGTTTTTATATATTGGGGAATAGTATATAAATTCACTCCGAACTCCTATTACTGAATTCACATCTTGCATGCCAAATATTTTCATAAATTTCTTCAAAAATCTACCTTCTTTGTTATACTTTCCCTTCTGGGCCCCCCAGACAGATCTTCACTGTTGCAAATCATATTCTAGTCCCCACCTATAAGTAATATTCCTTGCTGAAAACTGATTATTCCTCCCAGAATATTCTTAAGCTCAATTATATCAGTTTTAGGTGGAATATAAATACATGCCAATGTAATCGTCCTCCTTTGCCAGTAGCCCCTTAGCACTACAAATATGCCATTATTATCTTTTTTATCCTTTTCTATCACTATTGGGGCTCCTCTTGCAATTAATATAAGTACTCCTCTTTTCCTTTGCCCAGTTATTCCACTGAATAACCATCCTGAAAATCTTCTTTATCAAATTCACGTTCAGTTCTTTCTAAGTATGTCTCCTGTAACATAACTGTTTGCACTCTACATTTTTAATATAGTTCACTACTCTTTCTTTTTTGTATTTATCTGCGAAGCTGTTGACATTTAAAGACAATACATACTGACATTTAAAGAAAATACAGAAAGCATCATTGCATTAAAAAGTTATTATTCCCAACTTGTTTAAAGTTGTTTCTTGTCATATCCATTTGAGCCTACTTCACATCTTATAAAACTTTTTGTTTTAATGAAAGCCCTGAAAAAAAAAAAAGCAACCCCAAATACCCCCTGTAAAACATATTAAAGGACAACAATGGGATATTAAAGCAGATTGCTCAACCTGCTGTCTCTTTTAGTCCCTGTTCATTGATACAGCCTCAAAAAACCACCCATGCAGCTTTAAAAACTAATCCACTCAACTGTTTTCCCTGTTAGGCTTCCTACCTTTCCATACTGTTTTACTTTCACTTTGAAAACCAAGTTGAAAAATCTCTAGCTGGCTCTGAAATGATGATGTCACATCTGCCAGAGCTCTTGCTCTAACTACCGGGATGTTTACTCCCCCCAAAGTGATATAATCCCCACCTGATTTGCAAGCTGTATAGAAGAGCCAGTGGACCTCCCACATTGTGATGTCAGAGCTGCCTTGCCCAGCCCACTCTTAACCTAGCAAAAATGTCAAACTATAATCTCACTTTTCTAAAGAGTCCTACCAATATGTGACAAAGTACAGGCAAAAGCACAGTAACAGCTGCAAAAACTAAGAGCATAAATTTGCAATGACCATGCGTAGACATTAATTGCATGTTTTACATAAGAAGCAAATGTCTGTCACAATTAATCGACAACACTACATCAGATTACAAGAAGTATGCAATACCGTAATTTTCTTAAATTACCACTTAAAAAAGCATATGGGTGCTGTTATGCAAGTCTGTGAAATATTTTGTGTTTATAGTGCATCATTTGTTAGCTATTTAACTAAACAGGAAGGAAAAATAAGTGGGAGTTTGATGCTTTGCAAAACATTGATTATTGCAGTGCTATGGAGCTTGGTTCTAAATTTGACAGGAGTGCACCAAAAAAGTCTCCCACTGTAAAGAAGGAAAGGCTGACAAGAAAACAGTACATCAGTCTGGTCACCTGCTGTGAGCTGTTAATCACATGCAGATAATGTGTCAAATTACCCTTAGCTCTTTGACAGCTATCTAAGATGAAAGAGCAATAAAATGTACTTTTCAGTTCTGTTCTGTAGCATTTGTATTGCTTGTGTTTGAAGTAGTCATTGAAAAAGGATAACATTTTAACCAAAAGTAGGTGACTATAACACAGCAGTGAATGCCTGTAAAATCAGTGCACTTGACAGGAGCTTTAGGGAAAACGTGGCAGATCTGATGCAATTTTTTAGAGACAAACAATGCATTCTGGGATACTTAGAGGCAGACTAAACAGTCAGAATTATTTCAAGATGCCAGACCCCATGTCGTCAGAGTCAGAAATTGCATATAAAAATATCGAGAAAGCTCTAAATAGTCCCAGAGTGGTGTTAAAATGTAGGAAACACCAGACCATGATGAAATAAACATGTTTTTTGAGCCTGTGGGTATGGTTGTCCTTTAACTTAATACTAGCAGACAAAACTATGTGCGTCTTCAAATACTGAAGTTTTACCCTCCTAATAGAAACAAAAGTCCCATACTGATAACCACACTGACAGACTTGAGTTAACCTAAAAGAAAGTTTATGCATGCTAAAAAGCATGGCGCAGCCTGTGCTTCTATTAAGTGTTAATTGGTTTTGTCTTACCTTTATACCTCTCCTAGCTGGGAAAACCCATGAATGCTTACAGAGAACATTATGTCCTAGCCAATTTCTCATTTATTTTTTTCCTCAGCCAATTACTTGCCACCAGACTGTACTAATTTCTCTTTATCAGATTGTTTCCATGGAAACATGAAGACCAGCTGTAGAATTGCTACTAAGCAAACATGCATTTGCTAAAAAACGCCTCATAATGATCAATATTCTTTTTCATTTACCTGCTCTCTCTCTTAAAACTTTTCACAGAAAAAGACTATGCAAAGATAACAAATTGTCTAAATATGGAACAGTGTGGATACCCTGTAGCCTGCAATGAGTTATAACTGTAGCCGACACTCTGTGGGCACTTTTGGTGTGGTGGATAGTCCAAAGGGTAAGGTAGAAAACTGATAATGTGATCCATACACACAAAACCTTTAGAAATGTCTGAAGTCTGGAAGAATAGGGATGTGATGATAAACATCTTTTAAGTCTAGTGCTGCTAGGAAACCTGAAAAAAGAAGAGGTAACAGGTTGTGAAGTGACATCATTCTGAATATGGGCACTGTCACAAACAGGTTTATGAAAGATCCAGAACTGGTCTCCAAGAATTTGTTTTCTTTTTCACTAGGAACATCATTGAATAAAAACCCTTCTCCACCCAGGAAGGAGGAATTGGTTCTATCATACCTTGGGACAGCATATGATGAAGAACCAACAGAAACAAAAGGGTCTGAATTGGAGGATAAGGAATACCTCATAGAAAGGGAGAATTTCTTTCTACTGCCATCTGCAACCTTGATGAATGATTTTCAGAACCCATTTGTCTGAAACTATCTGTTGCTGAATAGAAAAATGGAAAGTCAGACTTTTGGGAAGAAAAAAGTGGCCATGGTAGGAGGGGTCACAAGGTCTCTTGAACAGTCACTCAGACTTGTTGGATTGTCCTTGCTTTTGGGAGGTTCCAGACTTCTTTTTGAAAACCCTTGCCATTTTTTCTTAAACATCTGTTTACCTATATTTTGTTGATACTATTTATTCTGTTTTTTTTTTTGTTTTGTTTTTGTTACCGAAATTGAATGAGGAGATAGAAAATCCCTTAGAAATTTTTGAAAAAGAGGGCTGAAAATCTTGTAAATTTTCCTTGGATCACCTTTCCCCTTTCATCACACTTTTTAATCACCTCTGCAGAGGCACCAAACACTAAATCTCTGTCCAAAGTAGAATTTAAAATCTAATTTTTAGCATCATCTGGGAGATTCTGAAAATGCAGCCATGTAAACATCCTCAAAACAATACCAATGGTCATATACCTGGAAGAAGTATCAACAGTCGTACAGACACTAAACAATGAGCAGTGACTTGTGCGATAAAAGAAATTAAGTTATTTAAAGAAGATTTTTCCTCAAAACTGGAAACAGCAGATAAAACATTTCTCATGCTTTCAACATTTGTCAGAGTAAACTTTAACATTTCAGCCTCACAATTCAAAATTCTGAAAAATCAAAGTTGCAGAAGTATTCACTTTTTCTGCATGCCTATCAATATTTTCCCATCCTTATCAGGAAAAAGTAGGTCTGAAATTAACTAAGTGCTTAACAGCAGTAGATCAACTAAAGCTATAGCTGCTGGGTCAGGTTTGAAAATAGTATATAAAACGTAAAAGATGAGGAACGTTATACATCATATTTGCCTTTTTAGGGGTAGCTGGCTTACCTTGTTTTACTGCCTTTATAAATTCTACACAACTAAGTGATTCTTGGTTCATTTTTACAAAGCAAAGTACATTTATTGAATAATCAGACTTTTATAAGCTGTTTAATTACTTATTGCCTTTCCTTAAGTTTAAGTTTGTTTGTGGTACCATTTTACCCTGGACACTCTTTTAATGTGCTTTTATATTAGGAGGACTTGGATTATTCATCTAGTGACAGTAGGTGTTTACCTAGTCTATCTAAGTTGGGAAGTATACAAAAGGGGTCTAAGTGCAGTTGTTTCATTGGCCAGAGGGCTCAGTCAGTTTTCTGTATTTCCAGTGCTGGTATAGATTTGGCACATTTGCATGGAGCTGCACGCTGTGCCAGTGCCCTGTACAGAAGTAAACATCTGGAGACATTGCTTATTGTGACTGTTTACTGTGCTATTTATTGTTTTTTGCACTTCTTTAAAGTTTAAAGTTGCATTTTCAAACTGCTGTAAGGGCTGATGTTCTGCACTGAAATACATTGAGTCTAGTGTTTCTTAGTTAGTATTAGGCATCTGACTGAAGTTCCTTAACACTTGTGCTCCAAACCAGTTATTTTACATTAAGAGGGTCAAAGTCTGCATTCTTGTGGCAGGAAAGGGCTGATTTCACCTGTCTTAGCTAGGAATTGCTTGTGGAAACCTCACTATGTGGTTACTTGATTGGCCTTATGGCATAGTTAGTGTAAAACTTTCTTTTTTCTAATCGTATATAAGCCTCGCATTTGTGAGAAGCTGCTCTTTGCACAGTGGTAATTGCTAGTGCCTCATATACACACAATCATCCAAAGCTGAAATTTCGCTACAAAAACCACCACATAACTTTACCTCAGTCCTGCATAACTCCCAGGGCAACTAGTTTGCATGTTGAGCAGCATTTAATCATTTAATTACAACTGTTTAAGCCTACCTTAACTTATTATAGCACCCAGGACTTTTGCTGCTCAGACAGTATCTGGTTTGGTGCTAGGCAGCATTGTTCATTAGGTTAACTGAAGATTACACCAAGTAATTGGTGTAACCAAGCACCATTCTCTCATCTAGTTACAGACACCCTCCACTCATATCCTTTCAAATGCACATTAGGACCACAACCATGGATAGGCACTTTTCTGCCATCTCTGCATCCAGCTTGGTGGACATGGTCATCCTGAGGCAACATAACAGGCATCCTGAGGCAATGTAACAATTGCCTTATGTACACTGACAGCCATTTAATTCTCGAACAAACAAATACAGTATGTGCATACACATACACTGTAGTTACACATTGACACTGGAGGCTAGACTCTCACATACAGATACAAAAAGCAACAAACATGTTGTAAGCGAATCACACATATCACTCACTGCACCCGCAAAGGACCACACACATAGATTCACATATGCAGAGGTGCTCACATGTAACTTACCCAAACCCCAAAGGAGCAGGCCTCAGAAACTCTGAATGCACACAAATAAAACAGTTCCTATCACAATACATCTCATTGCGTCTCAACTACCAAACCCGTAAGGCAAAACACTCCACAACCCAATATTTTGGTCAGAGGAGACTCCATTGTGAGACACACTGATGTCTGTCTTACCTGGCTGGATAAGGAGAAGGTTAGGGTTACTATTAGTTGTCTGTCAGGGGCCAGGATTCACCAGATCACAAAAGCACTCAGGTCACTTGCTCCTAAGTACCAGTATGAGACAGTCATAGTCCATGTGGGCATGGATGACCTGAGACATACTTCCTTGGACTATATCAAGAGAGACATGACTGAGCTCTCAGAATATGTGTTTCATGTAGGTATGAGCCTATTACTGAGCAGGATTGTACCATCTCCAAGGATGATGCCACAATCTTCTTCTTTCGGCTTTTCCTGGTTAGGGATCACCACAGAGGATCACCTGTCCGCTCATGATTGGCAGTGGAGTTTTATGGTGTCGAGTTGCCAGCCCGGCGTCCAACCTTCCACAGAAGGCACACACATGCACGCACTCACGCCTAGGGCCAATGTAGAGTGTCCAATCCACCTACAGCACATCTTTGGGATGTGGGAGGAAACCGGAGCACCCAGAGGAAACCCACGCGACCACAGGGAGGACATGCAGACTCCACACAGAAAACACCCCAGCTGGGGATCGAACTGGAGAACCTCTTGCTGTGAGGCGAATGATGATGCCACAATACCAGCAGAAAATGATTGACTTTAATAATTGGCTTAGCTACTAGTATCTTTCCAAAGGGGTCCAATACTGGTCAACCTGGGAGGACATGGTTGACAGGCCATGCTGCTTTTGCCAGGGATGGTCTTCAACTGCCATGTCTAGGCTTTCAGATATTGGACAAAACATTATCCACCCCTATAGTGCCTTTTTTAGACATTGCCAAACAGACAAACCTTCCAAAATAACAAAAACTGCTAAGACAAGCTAAAGGTGTTCCTGCTCAATGCTAGAAATCTCAACAAGAAACTGCACTCTCTGGAAGCTCTCCTCACCCTGGAGAATGCTGACATCTGTGCAGTTACTGAAACAGGTTCAAAGGCATGGAAAGCACTCTGGCAGTGAATGGTTATAATGCCTTTCATACATTCCAACCATCCACTGAACATGAAAGAGCAAAAGGCGGAGGTGTATCTATCTACATAAAGGATAAGCATATCTGAAGGCTGGTCAAACAATCTGACATGATTGAGCTACTCCTTGCCCAACTAACTGTGGGAAAAATCCATTACCATATTCTTACTAGCTACAGATCTGCCAGCATGGACCAGGAAACCCTGTATGTCATACCTGTCATTTTTTATTTATTTTATTTTATTTTATTTTTATTTTATTAAAATAAATAAAATAAATACTAGCTACAGATCTGCCAGCATGGACCAGGAAACCCTGTATGTCATACCTGTAATTACTAGAATCACTCGCCATCCAGCTCAATACCATACTCAAGGGTGTTTTTAACTACCAGTCAATAAATTGGGATGCATACATGACCACTAATGTGGAGACCCAAAGATTTCTTGACTTTGTAAATTCAAATGCTCTGGAACAGCTAGTCTGCACTCCCATTAGGAGAACAAATATCTTGGATCTGGTACTCACAAATATGAGAGAGTGTGTGATGTCCTCACTGGTAAGATCAGATCACAAAGTGGTCTCCCTTTAAATAAAGGTAAAACTAGTCCCCCCACCTAACCCCCAAAAAACTTTGAACTTCTGTAAGGTAAATTACCCCCATTAAGGGATGGCATAGCTAGTTTCTAAGCTCCGCCAAATCTAGAAAACACAAAAACCTATGCAGAGGTGTGTGCAAAAGCCCTGTACAACCATATAAACAACTACATAGAAACAACAGTACCAGACTTAAATAAACCCAGGTCAAACCTCAAAAACAAGCCATCCTGGTGGACCTCTGGTATTAATAGACTGTACAACAAAAGAAAGAAAATCCTGTCAAGAAGTAAAAGGGAATGTACACAACAGGGCAAAAAGTCCCACATTAGTCTAAACAAGTGAATCGGGGAACTAGTCAAGTCTTTGAAAGCAGACTTTGAGGTAAAAATAGCCTCCAAAGCTAAGGATAAGCATAAGGTATTTTTCAGCTGGGTCCACACTCTTAAGGTAACACCCAACAATGTGCGGGATTAGTTGTAGATGGCATCACTTATACTCAGCTAGAAGATATAATAAATCTATTGGCTGACAAATTCTGCTCAAATTTCACCTCCCTATCACCCCAGTTCTCCCCTAAGAAATACCCTCCACCACTCCACTGCCAATTATCACCAAAGAACAGGTTGCCACTGCACTCTCTAAAGCTAATACACAGCTTCAAGGGGGCCTGATGATATACCAGGTTGCCTCTTACACTGCTTACATCAGGACTTATATGACCCATTAGGATCTCTATTTAACCACATCCTACTGACTGGCTTTGTCCGGATAGAGTGGAGAACAGCAACAGTCATCTCTCTTCATAAAGGTGGACCATCTACTGACACTGGAAATTACAAACCCATACGTTTGACTAGTATGTAAGGCCACGGAAAGAATAATCATGGATCTGATAAATAATGACAATTTGGTTTATTCTAGCCAAAAAGGACCAAGAATCCTTAGATATCTGTGATTCACTCTCCACATATTTTTTTCAAAATAGAATCCACTACTTTCGCACTTGCGTAAGTAATACTACTTCTGGCACTAACCAGGGGATGCATGGGAGGGTCTTCAGGGTTCTTATGGATTTTAGGGGATCCAAAAATTATTGGGACCTTCGGGGCTGATGGAGAAATATAATTATATAAATTCAAGTCTATTGTGTTGTTGATGAACATATCATTATAATAGGAGGATATTCTGGAAAGACCTATGTTCAACTCATTTCTAGAAATGTCCATATAAGTCTACAAAACCAAAATAACCTCCATTCTCCTGATATAATCCCCTTCATTCATCACCACCAGTCCACCTCCTTTATCGGGTTGCATTACCCTTACCTTGCACAATAAATCCAATAAAGCCCTCTCTTCCCTACTAGTGTTGAACCTGAATCCCTGTTTCAATGAAGGATGACCCAACAAATGACATATATCCAGTTCACTAACCTGTTCAAATAATTCCAACACTGGGCATAAGGGTGGATTATAAGTACTAGGGACAGAGAAATTGCCCTTTTCCCTAGTAAAATTACCCAACAAAAATTGCAGATTTAACTTTCTGACAAGCATCTTTAATTCTAAAATGGTTTTAGCCAAGTCTGCCCGTTTAGTAGGCACAAAAGTAAGACCCTTGGCTAACAATTCCACTAGCTCTCTAGTAAAAATGAAATCAGAAAAGTTATAGATTTTAAAGTCCAGGTCAGAATTCATAATAATGTTACATGAGTTTGTTGAAACTAGATCATCTACAACGTGAGGCACATCTAGTTCCTCCTGTTTCTTGACTTGTTCCTGGGCTTCCAGGTTGGTAAAAAGGACAGAAAACTTCAAGAGAGTATTTATGAACATTTGTACGCTATTAGGAAGGGCAAGTTGGAGAACGCTTTAGCCAAGCATGTTATAGAAAATCCTTTACATACATTTTCATTTGTAGCCATTGACCAAGTCCAGACGGATGGTAGGGGAGGACCAGATTCCCTTATCCTTGAGGGCAGGGAACTGATTTGGCAATTGAGATTAGATGCCTGTCATTACCCGGGCATCAATGGCAGGTTATCTATAGCGTGTATGTTGAAACTTAAAAGTTTAAACAGATGATGTCTTTGTCTTTTAGCGTTTCTTATTGTAAGTCCAAATATCAAATACCATTAGGATAGGTAGGTATAGTAAAGTAATCTATTGAGTCATTTATTAATATGGTTTGTTAATTTGAATATAAATACCCTCAGTGTGGGGTTGTTATGAATGACATAAAGTATTGTACTTTTTCAAAGTGGTAGTTTTGAGGTCAGTTTAGACACAGGTGTTAGAATTTTTTACTATTTTAATAAGTTTCACTGTCAATCAGTTTGTCAGGAACTGCATAGTATTTCATATATTCAATTTTTGTATTATGCATGTGGTTTATTTTAGTTCAGGAAGTGATGATTTTCATTACCTTGTAAGATTATCTTTAATATTTTTATTATATATATTTTTTATATATTTTCTTTGCATTGTATGTAATCTATAGTATTTTTTTAGAAAGTAATGATCTCATAGGGACACTTCTGGATCACACTGTTTGTCAGCTACTTTTATAAAGCATTGGTATTTTTGCACTGTATCCAAGTAAACTAATTTGTTCAATTTAAAAGTTTTACTTGGTTCAGGTGCAATTAGAGCAGCTGAGGGTTTGTAGCACATTTTTCACTTGTCATAATCTCATGCAATTTTATTTGGGAGGTGAGGGTACATAAAAGGGGATGTCATTTTGTAACGTTGTTTCCGTTTTGTTTCTGAAGTAGTTGGTGCATACTAAACTGACGAAAAGCTCGTGGGGAGCTTAAATAAACTATTTTTCAGTTTTACTTTTGCGACTGGTGATTTAATTTGGAGTTCCTGAGGTCTTTTGGAGAGTTGTCCATCTTTTTTCTATCGTCAAGACTAATGTGTAAGTCCCCTGGATGACAAAGTCCATTGACAACTGCAAGCTGGGGGGCAATCACTGAATCTCCCAATGATGTAGATATTCTTCAGGAGGGTCTGCTCAGAAAAATGATTGGTGCCAGAACCATGGCTTAAAGCTAAATGTGAAAAAATGCATTATCATAACCACTGAGAAGTCAAATGCCCTTGCCAATTACCACATCAACAGCACACCCCTGAGAGTAGACTCAGAGATGAGAGATCTAGGTACACAGACAGATAGTAGCCTGAACTTTGACTGCTATGTTTCCACAGTAGTGAGGAAGTCCCTCTATGTGGCACAACTTATAGGTAAAGGTATACCATCCAGATCCAAGAAATTATAGTCCCACTGTACTCAGCCCTCATTAGTCCAATAACCAAGTACAATATGCTATTTGGCATGGACTTAACTAGGCACTTTCAGCAGCTGGGGCGATCTCAGAAGTTCCTCACAATGAAAGTACAAGGTGTAAACAACATGCTCTATGCAGATAAACTAAAAGCCCTATCCCTTTACTCTGTCTCCTACTGATTATTAAGGGGTGACCTATGAATGACCTACAAGGTACTCACAAAGCCAGCCTTGAAGGAGCTGCTACACATCCACAAGTCAAACAGCATGAAAGTCATCTGATCTAGGGTTCTTAACTTAGAAACTCAAACAAAACATGCTGGAGATACAGATATGTGTCTCAGAGATTGCCCCTTCTTTGAAACAGGTTTCCTATTCATATTAAGCAGAGCCCTTCACTGCTCCTCTTCAAATGCAGTTGGATCAATGGATGGGGAATCGCAAATTCACAGCTGGGGTAGTGCCTATATCCCTTATGGGCAGGGACAATCTGTAAGGTACACAATGCATAAGCACAAATCCATGCCATTCTCTTGCCCCTAGAGGCCATATATTGGATAAAATTGGGTTATATTGGCTTAGTTTGTAAGGGCTCTTAAGCCGTAAGCCTAGCAATCTCCTATGAAACTATGAACCTATGCATCTTCCTGTTCAGATTCAGAATCTTGGATCTCTTCAGGAAAAACAGGAATCCCTTTCTTTTACCAGAAACTACTTTACAAGAAGGACCAATAGCGTGAATTAAATCCTGAGCTAGACCCAGTAAACTACTCCTATTCAAAGAAACTTGAGGAGGAGTAGATATATGCTTGGTCTTCTATTTCCTTTTGACAGGAAAAATGGGGCCAAATGTTTTACCGCAACACAGCATTCTGTTCCCTCTCCCTTGCCCACTGAGGGGACCCCAACTGCCACAGTGGATATGATTAACCCCCAGTCCATAATGGCTGTAGGTGCTACACCAGAGGAATCCAGGGTAAAAGATGAGTGGTCTGAGGTACAATAAATGGCCATAGCAGAGTCACCTACCTGTGGCTGAGGCAAATTGGTAGCCTGTTGTGGTGGCAAATGCTGTTTGTTTAAATTTTTTATTTTTTTGACTGGAAGAAGGACCTACCATAGGACTGGTAGTCTGTTATATGGTCAAGCCAAAAATAGTGCCTCTTTTCTGGAAAGAAAAGCAGCAATTCCCTGTAAACACTACCAGTCCACAAAAGTTAACTGTTTTGACAGAAAAACACAGTAAAATGCCCTCTCGAACACCATGCCAGCACCATAAAAATAGAATAAACACAATTTCTCCACAGAAAAACATTTTTTCAGTTGCTTTACACTGGTTTTAAACTGATATAAAAATGGGTGTGCTGTTTAAAAGCATGTTACAGACTCAAGACAGTATATTAAAACACAACACTGCTAGCTTTAAAATAAATTTCCTAAAGAGGAAAATAATAAAGCATTAACAAAATAAAGAAAAATGGATTTTTCCCCAAGGGGAAACTATCTGCTAAGCTAAGGAAAGTATACAATGACCATCAATCCTTGAAAGCCTCAGAAGAGAGTACTCTTCATTGGCAGTACAGCTCTAAAGGGCTTTGCACACAAATCTGTCATTCAGTCAGCTGAACTTGAGGTGCCTGACAGTTTGGACACTTGGAAGGTGCCCTAAAGCTTTGGAAGCAGGCTGGCTGTTATATCCATGGTCAGATATAATCCATATAGGTAAGGCTACTGTAGCAGTGATCAATATGATCATAGGAACATAGGAAGTAACTAGGCTAATGGCCCTAGGGCCCTTGCAAGCCTGCCCAAGTTCTACTTTTATTTCCATGATCAGCACCAATTGCCCCTCTCCAAGAGGGACCCAGGGCGAATTTACATTTACCCATACAATCATCCAGACTGTGTTTGAAGAGTGCCAGTGAGGTGTTCTGTTTGACATGAAGTGGGAGTCTGTTCCAAACATGTGGTAACCTCTGGGAGACAAATCTGTCTCTCCAGCAGGTTCTATTAATGTCACATACCAGGTTAAGGTCTTAAGAGTGAGTATCCCATGTACCATTTGACTTGCAGGGATGCAACATTTCCAATAAAGCAGTGTCAGAGATTACCTTATATGCAAGGCAGAGCTCACCTCTGAGTAGTCTGTATGACACAGAATAAAGTGATGATTTCAGGCAATCCACATTGAATAGATGCTGAAGACCTTAAATTTTCCTTGTGATGAACCTTTGTGGTCTCTCCAAAAGCTGCTGGTGCTTGGAAAGATACATAACAAAAGGGGTGTTGTACTCAATTATTGGTCTGATGAGAAAAGAGTACAGGGAGGTTATAACTTCTTTTTTTCTGGAGGCAATGCCCTTACTTATGAGATGAGCAATACAGAATGCCCTTCTTACCACTGTGGAGACTTGGTGATCAAAGGTAAGGTTGCTGTCAACCTGTGTGCCCAGATCTCTCACCACTGAGTGTGTACTTAGGATGTTGCTATTGATGTGGTAGATGTGGTAGTTAGCAGGAACATTGCTCTTACCAAAACAGATAATAGTACATTTTTTTGCATTGAGTTTAAGGCCATGACTTTAGTATCAATCATTTGTTTGTGTAAGAGTCTCTTGTAGGATGTTGACATCATTTGGAGATTCTATGACCACTCCCAGTTTGCAGTCATCAGAACACTTTGTCAGCCACAGACCTTTAGTTTTTGCTTGTACTTTGGAGAAATAGATTCCGAACAGTAGAGGTCCCAGGACTGATTTCTGTGGAACACCACTGGTTACAGGTCTGCTGTTGGAGGTGGATTCCCCTATTTTGACTATATGGGTTTTATCAGTGAGCCAGTTAGCAACCCATCTAATGATATAAGGGTTGATACCTAGCTGGGTAAGTTTGTCAATGATGCCTGAGTGGGGGATAATGTCAAAAGCCTTGGCTAAGTCTAGGTAGGATGTCTTCACAGATTTCCCCTCATCCAGGTCTTGGTGGCTGTCTCAAAGAAGTCCTTACCTATATCTTTGTTGCTAAGGTACACAATGACTCACTCCATGGCCTTGCAGATAAGGATAATCAGGCTAATAGGTTTATAGTTCCTGAGGTCAGTGGAAGCACCACCTTTGTGCAAGGGGATAATGGTGGCCATTTTCCATTCAGCTGTGATGAAGCCATTGCCTAGACTATGATTGAAAAGAGTACCCAATGGTGTTATTAATTTTTGTTGGAGCCCATGTAGGAAGCAGCCTGAGATGTTACCAGGTCCTATAGATGCTATGTTTTTGGCATTAGAGATGGCGTTTACAAGCTGCTCTTTAGACATACAAGGTAGGGGACAGGTGGTAGGGATGTCAAGGGGTACGTGTGGCAGAGACAAGGGACTGAAGTTTTCACAAAAACTGTTGGCTAACAGGTTAGCTATGTCCACAGACTCAGTATATGTGGTATCATTAACTACCAGTTTGGAACAAATCTGGGACATTCCTTTTAGGTTATGGATGTAAGTAAAGAATGTCTTATGGTGGTCCTTACTTGAGGAAGCTAATTTGAATTCATAATTTGCTTTGGAAGACTTCACAAGAAGTCTTATTTGCTTATTTAACCTGAGGAGGGAGTGTTTGGAGTTTAGGGCTTGCTCCCTCTTACTCTTAGACAGCAATTTCTTCCTCTTATTGTAAAGTCTGTTAATGGCAGTTGTCCACCAGGCAGGCTTGCTGTTCCTTGAGGATCTTGTTTTGGTCCTATCAGGTATGGCTGAGTCAATGCAGTTATACAGGTGTTTGTATAAACAATTGGTGTAGAACTTGGCATAGTTGCCAGTTCCATCTGAGGGGGGGAGGTGCAGTAATGCTATTTATACCATCCTGTAAGAGGTTATAATCTGCTTTGGAGACATTTTTTAGTTTAGTTGCTGCTAGGTGGGGGTCAGGTGTGATAGTTACTTCAAATGAGACTAATCCGTGGTCAGATCTCACCAGGGAAAACCTCATAGTAGGGATGCTACAGTGGTCCCCCATATTGGTAAGCACCAGATCCAGGATGTTGACATCCCTTTTGGGGGTGTCAACCAGCTGGTCCAGGACACTGGAGTTAACGAAGTCAAGGAACCATTGGTAAGTGAGTTTGTGCACAAAGTAATTTACTCAGTCAACGGATGGGTAGTTAAAGTCACCCAAAACCATTATGTACGGATGTATCTTGATAGACTCAAAAGATCCAAACAGGGAGAGCAGATGTCCTGATTCATGGAGGGGGTCCTGTAGCTGGCAATGATTTGAATAGGTGCCCTACCAACAGTTAATTCCATCTAAAGTATCTCCAGGGAATCATGCTGTATAACCAATCTGGAGGTGTATTTATCTTTAATGAATATTGATACACCGCCACCTTTAGTTTTCATGCCTTCAGTTTGTGATCTGAATGTGTGGAAGAAGGTGTAACCCTGTATGGCTGGAGTGATTTCCACAGCCTTGAACCAGGTCTCTATGACTGCACAAATGTCTGCGTCTTCCAAGGTGATGACTGCTTCCAGTGAGTGCAGTTTCATGTTAAGACTCCTAGCATCTAACAGCATAACCTTGAGGTTGTTTTCAGATGGAGTTTTTACATCGGGAATTTTGTCCTTGAGACACTGTCTAAAAAAGGCACTATGAGGGTGGCAAGAGCCTTAGCCAGTAAGCAAAATCTCAGGGGTGACAGATGTAGTCCATCTCTGGGAAAGCATCAAAGTCTGTTGATCATGTCATCTCAGGCTGACAGATACTGAATCCCCTTAGAATGACACCAGCGACTAAGCCAATTACTGAAGTCAATAATGTTCTCTTTGTATTGAGGCATCATCCTAGTTGAAGGTAAAATGCTGCTTAAGGCTAGGGACATACCTGTCTGGCACACACACAGTCCTAGAGCTCAGTCATGTCTCTCTTCATATAGCCCAGAGAGATACATCTCAAGTCATTCTCACCAACATGGACTATGACAGAGTCATAACAGTACCTGTTGTTGAGAGTGCATGTGTAATATGGCAGATCCTGGCACCTGACAGACAGCTGAGCATGACCTTTTCCTTATCCAGCCTGGTGAGAGAGACAACTGTGTGTCTTATGATTAAATTACCTATGACTAATATGTTTGGTTTTGTGTTTTGCCTTAAGGGTTTGATAAGTGAGACACTTGTGCATGAGCTATTATGTGTATTGTGTTCTGCAGAGGAAGTATTACATGTAGCATGCTTGTGTTTGTGTTTGGGAGGTCTCTGGTGTTTAAGTATGTTTCTGGTGTGGACCTCTGCATATGTAGATATGTGTGATATGTCTTTGGGTGGAGTACGAGGTGAGGTGTGCATGCTGACAACCCACTCATTGTCATATGTACTGATTGGTGTGTGAGAGAGTATGGATTCAAGGTTCTTAATACAGTTGCATCTCTCACATGTTGAGTTTGTGTGGACTACGAGTAGACGGTTGTCTGTAAACATTAGGCAGTTGCTAAACTATCTCAGGATGCCCATGTCGACCAAGCTGGCTGGAGAAACTGTGGGAAATTGTCCATCCATAGTGTTAGGTAAATTTATATGGTCAGGTTGCACTTAAGAATGGCTAGTGGATGAGAGGTGTGTTGTTACCTCTGAGGCTAGGCTTAGTGTTCCACCTGGCAGTACAGCAGGGCCATGAAAAAACCCTGGAGGACCTCAAGCAAAGTGCTAAGGGAAAGTTTAACAAGCAAAACATTTGCGTTTATAATCACCAATGGTAACCACTGCTACGCGGTAGTACATGATGGTGCACTACACACAAACAAGCACAAATGTGGGGCTTAAATAAAAGAAGAAATAACCATTTTAACTCAAACTAGCCAATAAAGAGGCTCTCTCTCAGCTCTAGTCCAATCACCCTTAATTAGATGGGACCCAGACAGCACTCCCTTCCCACAAGGGTGAAGAAAGACTTTCTCCAACAAAGCTGGTTTGAATTTGATGCTCAGAAGTTACAAAACAGACCCAGAAACAGCAAACCTGGAACTGGGCTATGCTACAGCTGAACTAGTACAGTATACAATCTCACCAGGGAAGACCTCATAGTAGGGGTGCTACAGTGGTCCCCATATTGGCAAGCACCAGATCCAGGATGTTGGCATCCCTTTTGGGGGTGTCAACCAGATGGTCTATGACATTAGAGTTAATGAAGTCAAGGAACCTTTGGTAAGTGAGTTTGTGCACAAAGTAATTTACCCAGTCAATGGTTGGGTAGTTAACGTCACCCAAAACCATGGTGTACGGATGTATCTTGATAGACTCAAATAGATCCAAACAGGGACAGTGGATGTCCTGATTCATGGAGGGGGTCCTGTAGCTGGCAATGACTTGAATAGGTGTCCTACCAACAGTTAATTGCACCATAATAACTTGAAGTATCTCCAGAGAATAATGCTGTATAACCAATCTGGTGGTGTATTTATCTTTAATTAATATTGATACACCGCCTCCTTTAGTTTTCATGCCTTCAGTTTGTAATCTGAATGTGTGGAAGAAGGTATAACCCTGTATGGCTGGGGTAATTTCCACAGCCTTGAACCAGGTCTCCATGACTGCACAAATGTCTGCATCTTCCAAGGTGAGGACTACTACCAGTGAGTGCAGTTTCATGTTAAGACTCTTAGCATTTAACAGCATAACCTTGAGGTTGTTTTCAGATGAAGTTTTTACATTGGGAATTTTGTCTTTGAGACACTGCCTAAAAAAGGCACTATGAGGTTGGCAAGAGCCTTAGCCAGTAAGCAAAATCTCAGGGGTGACAGATGAAGACCATCTCTGGGAAAGCATTGAGGTCTGTTGATCATGTCATCCCAAGCTGACAGATACTGGATCCCCTTAGAATGACATAAGTGACTAAGCCAATTACTGAAGTCAATAAGTTTCTGTTTGTATTGAGGCATCATCGTAGGTGAAGGTAAAATGCTGTTTAAGGTTAGGGACATACCTGCCTGGCACACACAGTCCTAGAGCTCAGTCATGTCTCTCTTCATATAGTCCAGAGAGGTACATCTCAAGTCATTTACACCAACATGGACTATGACAGAGTCATAACAGTACCTGTTGTTGAGAGACTTGAGTGCATGTGTGATATGGCAGAGCCTAGCATCTGACAGACAGCTGAGCATGACCTTTTCCTTATCCAGCCTGATGAGAGGGACAACTGTGTGTCTTATGATGAAATTACCTATGATTAATATGTTTGGTTTTGTGTTTTGCCTTAAGGGCTTGATAGGTGAGACACTGGTGCATGAGCTATTATGTGAATTGTGTTCTGCAGAGGAAGTATTATGTGTAGCATGCTTGTGTTTATGTTTGGGAGGTCTCTAGTGTTTAGGTATGTTTCTGGTGTGGACCTGTGCATATGTAGGTATGTGCAATATGTGTTTGGGTGGAGTACGAGGTGAGGTGTGCATGCTGACAACCCACTCATTGTCATATGTACTGACTGGTGTGTGAGAGAGTATGGATTCAAGGTTCTTAATACAGTTGCATCTCTCACATATTGTGTTTGTGTGGATTAGAAGTAGACAGTTGTCGGTAAACATGAGGCAGTTGCTACACTGTCTCAGGATGCCCATGTCGGCCAAGCTGGCTGGAGAAACTGTGGGAAATTGTCCATCCATAGTGTTAGGTAAATTTATATGGTCAGGAAAAAAGGTCACACTTAGGAATGGCTGGTGGGTGAGAGGTGTGTTGTTACCTCTGAGGCTAAGGTTAGTGTTCCACCTGACAGTACAGCAGGGCCATGAAAACCCTCTGGAGGACCTCAAGCAAAGTGCTAAGGGAAAGTTTAACAAGCAAAACATTTGCGTCTATAACTACCAATGGTAACCACTGCTAAGCGGCAGTACATGATGGTGCACTACAGATAAACAAGCACAAATGCGGGACTTAAATAAAAGAAGAAATAACCATTTTAACTCAAACTAGCCAGTAAGGATGCTCTCTCTGAGCTCTAGTCCAATCACCCTCAATTAGATGGGACCCAGACAGCACTCTCCTCCCACAAGTGTTCAGAAGGACCTTCTCCAATAAAGATGGGTTTGAATTTGATGCTCAGAAGTTACAAAACAGACCCAGAAACAGCAAACCTGGAACTGGGTTATGCTACAGCTGAACTAGTACAGTATACAGTAAAATGTGGCAAAAAACAGTTTAGATAATTCAAACAGAGAGTAGAATGCAAATACAAATTAAAAGTGCAACATAAGAGTAAAAACAGGTACTTATAGTTAGTTGGAAGCAATGGATGCCTCAGATCTTTCAGCATCTCATTGAAGAGCTGGTTTTAGTGCTCAAGTGATACCAAACAGTCTAGATTCAGCAAGTCTGAATCAAGCCTATGCTATAAAATGCAGAAGTACTAGAAATTCAAAGTGCATAAAATCGCAGTCACAACAGCAAAACCAGTTTAAATAAAACATCATTTCAGTAGAAAACTGTCCTCAAAGTACAATGTAGGCTCTAAAAATACTTTTTTTTTCAGATGGATTTAGTGATCAAATTATATCAAATAGTCTAGATTCAGTCTAGAATCAGCAAGCCTAAATCTAGGCTATGCTATAAAATGCAGAAATTCAAAATGCATAAAGTCACAGTCACAACAGCAAAAAATAGTTTAAATAAAGTGGCAATTTGCAATTCAGTAGTATACTCCCACAAGAGCGTAGACCACAAACCTTTCTAGTGTGAAATAACTGGTATAGAACCCAAGAGCTTAAGCCAGAACCAAGTCACTTAGAATAATAGGCACAATAAGCCTTCACCAACAATTCCCAGCTCAGAAGGGTGTAGAGCACACTCTCCTGCCACAAGACCACAAACCTTCCTAATATAAAATAACTGGTTTTGGAGCTGAAGCACGTAAGCCAAAACTAAGACACGTCAGAATAACAGACACAATAAGCCTTCAACCAGCAATTTCCAGCTTAGAAGAGTGTAGGCTGTCCTCTCCTGCCAAAAGAGCTTAGACCACAAATCTTCCTAATGTAAAATAACTGGTTTGGAATCCAAGTGCTTAAACAGGAACAAAGACACTTAGAACAACAGGCACAACAAGCCTTCACCCGGCAATTCCCAGCTCAGAAGGTCAGAGGCTCCCCTCCCCTCCCACAAGAGTGTAGACCACAAACCTTCTTAATGTAAAATAACTGGCCTGAAGCCAAAGTCTGTAAACCAAAACTAAGAGGCTTAGAATAATGATTACAATTTAATCAGGCTACTAACAAGCAGTAATAAATGCAGCAGATTAAAGGCAATTTAAAACTTTTAAGAACAGATAGCAAAAGCAAAATAAAGTAATAAAGAACTCAAGTGCTTAAACCTGAACAAAGTCACTAAGAACAATAGGCACAGTAACCCTTCACCTACCAATTCCCAGCTCAGAAGGGCAGAGGTTACCCTCTCCTTTCACAATAATGTAGACCACAAAACGTCTTAATGTAAAATAACTGTCCTGAAGCCCAAGTCCTTAAACCAAAACTAAGAGGCTTAGAATAACAATTACACTTTAATAAGGCTACTAACTTGCAGTAATAAATGCAGCAGAATAAATGCAATTGAGCACTTTTAAGAACAAGCAGCAAAAGCAAAATAAAGTAATAAAGTAGGAAGAGACATAAATACAGTAAAAGCAGCTGAATAAAGTGTATTTTTTTAGTTAAGTAGAAAGAGAGGAAACAGAAGATAATTAACATCAAGTTATCCTCTTCCCCTCCCAATTAAATTCCTAAAACTCTTCTCCTCTGGTTAATAAAAATATGTTGGTCCAGTATACAAAATTAAAGGGACTAAAATATTTTATTGCTTGTACCTTACTATCCCTATCCATAGTCAAGAGCTTCCAGTTTCTCAGTTTGTGTTATATTTTGTTTAGTCTCTCCACTCATATCCTTAGCTGCCATAACATTATATTTTTTAATCCATATGCTTAAACACTTCATCTTATCATGTCTACAAATATGAATATTGCTGAATCAATTCATGTTTGGGTACATAGTCCATAGCTATAGCCATTATTTTATATTATTTAATGTTATATCCTAATAAGACTTGAAAATATCACAAAATGTCCAATAACATCAAAATGTTCTTTTCTAGATTTATCAAGTATAAATTAATGTTATCTAATAAAGCTAACTTTTCTCCCTAATCTTCTTTCTCAATGGCTGTAAATATAAAGCAAATAACTAATGGGAAATAGGTCAGTCCTGCCTGGTTCTTCTGTTGAAATGCAGCTTACTGGAGAGGAACCCTCCAACTTAATTCTTGCTACCAGCCCTTCATACATCCTCTTAATTAACCCTATTATTTTGTCAGGGACAGTGATGGTGCTGCAGTAGTGTTGTCACCTTACAGTAAGACATTGTCCTGTTCGATTCTCAGCTAGAGCGTCTTCTGTGTGGAGACATGCGTGAATGGGCGTACCTTCGTTGAAGGTTGTGCATCTGGGCCAGCAGCTCGGCATGTAAAAATCTACTGCCAATCATTAGCGGACTGGAGTTCCGTTGTGGCGACCCCGAACCGGGAAAAGCCGAAAGACACAACATTCTGTCAGGGAATGCAAATACTCCCAGGGCCCTGCTCATAAAATGAAAGCTGACTCTTGAATGCTTTCTCTGCAGCGAGACCCACCAACAGTGGTATGTTCTTATATTCTGCTTCTCTCTGAATCATCATTGTACCACTAATGTTGGCAAATGTCTGCCTCCCCTCCACAAAACTACACTGATCCATATTTCTCAGTTCTGCCAACACCTTTGCCATTCTACTTCAGGCATAGTTTTAAGTTTCTACAGATGGTGTGTAAGATCAGATATGACCATGATTACACTTATTTACAGAAGTTTGTGGTGACCTGCAGGTCTGCTGATATACCACATTCAGCTGCCTTGGGACTGCAGGTGAGTGTTAGGCTTAGGCTTGAGTTTTATGGATTCAGATGCTTTTCCCATTATGTTCTTACCTGAGGGATTCATTGCTTGATTGCATTTTATCACTCATTGCAAATTAAGGTATACATTTAATATGAAATTAAGAAAAAAATCTGAAAATTGTCCATCAGAAGTAATTAGGAATAAAACAAAAACATAACGTTATTTCATCTTTATTTCTGTCTGCGTAATTATAGCTTAATTAAAGTGGAGTGAGCAGCAATGCAATTGAAAGTACTGTGAAAGCCATAACATAAACTGTGTAGAACTGTATAAATAGAATTAGTAATTAGCTATGTTATGAAGTTTGACTTATTGTATGTGGTTTGAATACTCTGAATCAGGAATTCTTAAAAACCTACTTCACTTGAGGGAGACTAGAATTTCTGAAAGAATACAGTTCATGTCATCAATGGGTGTCTAGATTCACCTCTTGGTTAGTAGGACTGCAGGGTGGGGTAATCACCTCACAGTCTGTTTCAGTGCATTTCTCTGAGTAGTCCAGGCATGGTAGGAACTAAGCTATACTGATATGCAACTTTCTGTATCTAATAACACATTTATTATTTATAACAAAATGGTGATAATGGTGTTCTTGTTAAATGTATTGACTGTGTATTTATTCAAAATGATCTACCGCACACAGATTGGGAAGAGTGATTGGATAAGCAATTCACAAAGAGACAATTGGGGAGATATGTATAGCTCCCAAATATGCAACAAAGTCTACAGAATCTTTGCCTGGAAGTGTTTACATAGGAATTTTTATACCCCAAGTAGACTCCAAAGAATTGCTCTTCAGGTGGATAACAAATGTTGGAAGTGTGACAGGGAAGAAACAGGCAGTTGGGAACATATTTTTTGGGAGTGTAATGAGTTGGCAGACTTTAAAGATTCCCTGTGGACTGCTCTGTCAGGGATGCTGGGTGAGCAGATTGGATTGACTGGGCAGATGATTTTTTTGAGCTATGATACAGAATTGGAATTGAGTAGACATGCAATGTAAAGCCTTGTTGAGTCTAATTATGGTGGATGCCAAAAAAACAATTACTAGAAAATGGAAATCAAAGTCTAAATCAACTTTACTAGAAGTAGTGAATATTGTAACAGAGAAAAAATAACTGGAATTGGGATCTTTAGAAAATGGAAGGAGGAAACTACATAGGAAAAATGGGAACTGTGGAAACAATATATGCACAGAACGAATGAGGTTTAAAAGAAGACAGCATTTGAATGAGCTGTATAATGTTTAACTGATAATGACTGGCTAGATTATAAATAATGTATAATGTTTGCAACTACAGTTGTTTCAATGGTGTCTGTGATGCATAATGTTTGCAATTAAAGTGGTGTCAAATGTTTGTTTTTCATTTATATAAATGTAAAAGACTGCCTATGTCATATGTGATAATTTAATAAAGATTTTTTTTTGTTAAAAAAGATCTACTGCACACACACACACACATATATATATATTCATTAGATTCATTTGCAAAATTATGTAATACTAATATGCAAGATATTAACATTCCTGGAGTCAATGTTTCACTGAAACTCTAAACTCTCACTGTGCTTCACAATATATGGATATCATCAATAACTTTGTCTTATTCTCTTTGTATAGAAATATGATTACAGATGTAAAAAAAAATAAAACAAAATGAAGAAAATGTACTTAATCAAATAGGGTGTCTGAATCTGTATCTTTATAAAGATTCCAAGAACCGGAGATGAAACAAGCATTGTAGCTCAAGAGCAAATAACTTTTTTCCCACTAGAGCAGTTCTGCAATAAAAGTGAAAAAGCATTAAAACTTTTATTATTTTTTCCATTGTTGTAAAGAGCAAAAAGTATGTGTGCAGGAAATAAATGAGCTTTGAGAGTCTGATCTTGTTGACTGAAAATTCAAGTTAGTGCTCCTGTCCAAAATTTTACAACCAGGTGGAAAAAAATCAGTTCTGTCTTTGCTGCACTAAAACATTTTCTCAAAATACATAAAAACATTGCAAGCTAATGTAAGGAAAGTTAAGGAAATAATTTTTAAGATTTGAAATGATCACCAACATTCTTACTGCTGTAGTCAGCTCTGTTTGTCATGCTAGTATGTAATAATGCAATATGAGTGATGTTGTGCCATTCATTGCTGACAGAATCAGATAATAACAAGTTACTTTGGAACCCAGCAATCGTAACTACATTGTGCATTATGTCTGAAGTTATGAACAGTTATAACACTTTGTAATTTGATAACTAAGGTTCTGACAAACATACTAGCCATGAATGTGTTACTGTATGAATATCAACAGTGTAAAACAGCAGTACTTACATGTGCTTTACCATAAACATAGCCTTGCTCTGATACCATTTGCAGTAAACCCAATATACAACTAATTGATTGCACTCTCTAACCAGATGAAGTTGTTCAATCCTCACCTGTTATTAATTGCTTTATTTATTTTATTTTAATTTGTTAACTGGGACAGAGCACTGATCTCAATAAACCATTTTTTAGACTCAACTGGGAATGCAAAAAAGGATCAAATAAAGTAAAATGAAAAAAAAAACACAATGTGTCTATAGCAGTTTAAATCAGAATGAAATAAGCTGGATACTAACTAATAAAGCACACAATTTTTAACACAATGGATCATTTTTATATGATTACCACAAAAAAGATGCACTGTGCTCAATTTCTATTATAATTTAATTCCTCTATTATGTTCCAGAAATGCCAGTATTTAGTATGCTTAGCTGTGTTTTGGGTAATAACCCTGCCAGCATTATTCAGAAATAATGAACAAGTAGTGTAGCATTGATAAGGGACAGAAATAATGAATATTAACTGAGCCCTTAAGGCAGATATATAGTAAAGAGTGCTGCTGTTTGTTAATACTAAAAGGTACACGTGGACTTGTTTGATAATCATGTATACTGAATGTCTGAATGATTAACCCTGTTCTTGGTATAGTACTACTAATCATATCCCCTCTCTAGGTGTTCCAACCTCACCTCCCCCTGAAAGGCTTGTAAAAGCATATAGGGTCATTCCGGGAATAACAACAAGTATGGAAAACTTTCCCCCACCACGGAACTGTAGCCTTCTTTCTTCCCCAATTAAGGTAAAAACAGCGTGCTTTCTACTGTTCAGCAGATGAGCGTAGTGTGCTCTGCACCTCTAAACAGTACATTTCTCAATAAACTAAGTGAAACAAGCATGCTACAAAAGGGAATTGAAAAACGGGCTCTCTGCATTGTAAATTGAGAAGCAGGCAGGGAACTGTGTAGTTTTTAACAGTAGCGCCTAGGAACAGAGTATTGGGCATATAAAAAGAAACAAAAAAGCATGCTGGTAACTCATTTAACAGTAGGGCTTAGGAACAGAGTATTGGTCATATAAAAAGAAACAAAAAAGCGTGCTTGTAACTCATACTTGCACATGCTGCCTCTAGGCATCTGCTTTACTGGCTTAGCCCCACTTCGCTCGTTCCGTGCCCCACCCTGCTCCCGTATCCCTCCCGCCCCCAGTAGTACTACATTTATAATACCACTGGCACACCCCCTTAATTAGCTAACCAACTCCATGTGCTCCTAGAACCCAGCAAAATTCTAGCACAATAATACACCCTCTATCTACCCCACTATCCATATTAACCCCTCGTAGCTATTCATAGGTTCATAGGTTGGTACTAGGCAATCGGCCCTACGGCCTATACAAGCCAAGCCATAACAATTCCCTGGATATTTCTTCCCACAATATTTACTTCCCTGGACCCCTGTCTAGCAGGGCGACTGACATGATCCCTGGGGTGTTTTCCTATCTCCCATCCAATCATCAAGGTTCCTTTTGAAGAGGGCCAAGGAGGCGAGCTGCTTAACATGTATGGGCAGTCTATTCCAGAGTATGGGGGATATCTGGGTCAGGAACCTATCCCTCCAGCATGTTTTGTTCATTGTGATGACAAGGTTTAGATCCCTGGAGCATGTGTATCTGAGGGTTTGGGATTTCTTTAAGTGAAGCATGTCCAACAGCTCAGGGTTTGACATGGCCTTGTATGTTAAGCAGAGATTGCCTCTGAGTAAACGATATGCCACAGACTATAGCTGGAGTTTTTTTAGACGTTCAGCATATGGCATCTGCTTTAGGCCTGTGATTCTTTTAGTGAAGTATTTCTGCAGCCTTTCCAGCTGTTGCAGATGTCTTGTGAGGTACATAACAAATGGGGCATTATACTCTATAATGGGTCTAATGTGGGATGAGTACAGTGGGACAATGACCTCCTTTTTTCTGGATGAAAAGCCCTTAGTGATGAGGTGTGCCACATAAAAGGATTTCCTGACTGTTGTGGCGATGTGGTTATCGAAGGTGAGACCACTGTCCACCTGTGTCCCCAAGTCTCTCTTCACACTTTTTGTGTTTAGTGTACTGCCACCTATGGTGTAATTCATGGGTACATGTTTTTTCCCAAAGGAGATAACTATACATTTCTTGGCATTAAGCTTGAGCCCATGGCTCTTGCACCAAGCATCTATTTCTGTAAGGCCTTTTGCAGAATATCCACATAATTTGGGGATTCAATAATGGCTCCCAGTTTGCAGTCATCTGCAAACTTTGTTAGCCAGAGTCCCTTAGTGTTGGCCTGTACTTCAGAGAAGTAGATGCCAAACAAGAGCGGTCCCAGGACTGAACCCTGAGGTACTCCACTTGTCACTTGTCTGGAGCTGGATTTGGAGTTGGCTACTTTTACAGTCTGGGTTCTGTCAGTAAGCCAGTTGGCAACCCATCGAGTGATGTAGGGATTTATGCCCAGCTTAGTAAGTTTATCTATGATTCCAGAGTGGGGGATGGTGTCTAAGGCCTTGGCGAGGTCCAGATAGGCTGTGTGGACTGCCTTACCCTCATCCACATCTCTGGAGACTGATTCAAAGAAGTCAATCAGGTTCAGGAGACAAGATTGGCCCTTCACGAACCCAAACTGGGTGGGGGCCAGTGTTTGAAAGTTGCCAATGTCTTTGTTTATAAGTTCCATGATAATGCATTCCATGCCCTTGCAGATCAGGCTCATCAGACTGATGGGACGGTAGTTCCCGGGATCCAAGGTGGATCCCCCCTTGTGGAGTGGGATAACTGTAGTTGTGCGCCACGCAGTGGGCACGAAGCCTGAGGTGAGGCTATGATTAAACATGACACTTAGGTGAGGTGCCAGTTCATTTTGTAGTTCATGTAGTACACAGCCCAGGATGTCATCTGATCCAATGGATGCTGTATTCTTAGCTTTGGAGAGTGCGAAACTCATTAATGGGAAGTCCTCCTCTATCAGCTAATGTTTCCTCAAACCACTCCATCCTCTTGTGGGGGATGACAGTAAACAAATCAACTATATCAATGGTGACAAAAATTATCCTTTCACTAAATAAATCAGGTTTCCCACATTTTAAAAAATCCCATGAGTCTTTTAAAATTTCACTTTTGTTCATCCACATCTTCTTTAGCCTATGATCTAAAAACTTAACTAGTGGGGCTTTTATGGACCCTTCTGCAGATACAATTGACCTAAGAGGTGGGTCCATAACATCCTTATGTACTTTAGGTATGCCAAAAATCGAGAGAACACGGGGCCTTTCACCAAATATGTATAAGTATCTAAATCAACTAATCCCTCATTCAAAAAATATTTTAATGTCAAGTTAATTCTTTTATAGGCAACATTAATCTCATTTTTTTGACATCCTAAAATATTTACTGTTATCACTCAAAATTTCCATCATCATAGCTTCATATAATATAGCATCCATCAATACTGTTCCCCCCACCCCCTTATCTGGCTTCATCACTCTCAAATAGTTACTCAACCTGATATTTTCTAACAACTTTCTCTCATTGGTAGTAAGGTTGTTACTCTGAATATTTTTATGTAATTCTCTTTCAACTAAAACCTCAAAATTCATTAGCTGTGGGTGCAAGGGGGATTAAAAGTACTTTTCCTTTTAATAATTTCATTGTGGCATGACCCCTGATTGATGCCTGAAAACATAATTCTAAGTTCTTTTTACGGACAGTTTAAGATCTATTAACACTCTACTGATATCGCATTTTCTTTTCAGAATAAACTTGAAACCTTTTGAAAATAAAGTAAAATAAACTTTCTGAATTGTCTATGGTACTGTAGTTAAAAATATTGTAATTTTTGTAGCTATATTTAAAACTGTCCTTAAAAATATTTCCATTTACTGAGCTACCTGCCTTAATCAGTATAAACCCCTATCTCCCTCTCCTCTCCCAACTGTAGTTGTAATACGATTTTTTTTTGTTTTCCAAACTCTCCAATCTCTGAATGGGTGGGAATTCTAAAGGGTGATTAATATCGAAATGACTACCAAATACCCAAGGTTCCCTAAAATCATTCACCTGCCTCTTGTCCCTTACATGTGGTTCACCCCATTGTGAAAATAGACCTCAGAACTTTCCCACCTTTCTTGGTACTTCGAATAAAATTTGGGTCTGGGGTAGCTCCTATGCTCCTATGCTCATTATATTCCAACTTATCCCTATCTAATTTCCTAATTTTCCTGGTAATAATAATCTTACATTTCTCATCAATCTTATTTCATCAAAATATTTATCCTTTTCATAATCAATTGTGAACATAAGATTGTTGAGTATACAGTTATTAATATGTTCAATATAGCCATACAATATAGCCATGTCTTTCTCATTTTTCTTAAAAATGATTCTCATAATATCCATACCACACTTATCAAAAATCATTAACAGAGCCTTGTGAAAATCAAAACCATCCTCTACATTATTTGGACATTTATGTACCCACAGCCCTTTTGGTACAATACTCAAATTAATTCACTCTTTTAAATAAGCATGATCAAAGGATCTATATCTTAGCATAACGTGATATAATTGCTGAATATTGTTTTGATAAGTGTCAGAATAAGTAACACCCTCATTAACCTGCTCACGGTGATTAAACAAATATTTTTTGTTAAGTCATACACTTAAGTCATTGTACAAATCTCTATGTTCATTAGAAACAAGTAAATCACCATGGTTCCAGGTAGTTTGACTTTCAGGTACAATATCCCGTTCCCCTAGTCCTTCCCAATCATTCGTACAGCTCTGAAAAATACTAAGTAATTGTTGATCATCTATATCAGCTCTCATTGATCTGTGCTGCTGGAAAATTCAGCCATTCTCTCCCATCCAACAAGCACCATATAAAGATTGCCCAGCACACTAAATTCGTGGCCTCATTTTCTGGTTACCAGGCAGAGGAGCCATAGAAAAAAAGAAGCCAAAGATTGTCAAATTGGAGTTAGAAAATCAATGAGTTGGTTAAGTTGGCCAACTATCTTCCAAATTTACCATTCCTCACTATCTCAGCTCCGAATCAGATTGCCCTTCCATACCTCAAAAAAAAAAAAAAAAAAAAAAAAAATGACAAAAAATACAGACAAAGATGCAAAAGTGCCCAAAATCACTCAACATACAAAGAAACTCCAAAAAGGCACTTAGGAAGGAACAGACTGACCACAGGTTAAAATATTTTATTAAAACACATACGTGCTTTGACGACTTCACCACCAGAGAAACAGGAACCAGTTCTGAAGAAGCCAAAAGGGGGCAAAGAGGATAACTGTGCTCTTTAACTGGAAAGCTTTCTGTAGAAATTTATGGATTGGATGAGAGGTAGCAGTGGGTAACCATTAAGGAGGCCAGGTGGCCAGTTGTGGACTAGAGCATCTTTCAGTGACTTCCCCGTTGGAAAGATCAGAGCAAAGAACCTTCTGCATTTGGTGAAGGGAGATGTGAATAGGTCACAGCATGGCTGGCCACATTGACAGAAAGTCCTCTCCACCAAAACTGACATTGAGAGACCACTCAAGAGGCATCAGAATGGACCTGCTAATTTTGACCATAATGACAATGGATTTCCCTGGAATGTGCATTGCTATAAGAAAGCAAAATAAAGAGAGTGCCCACTGTCACACTCTCAATGCTTCTCAACAAAGTGGATAAGACCTGGTTCCTCCCTGTTTGTTGAAGTACCAGAATAGTAACACACAGTTTGTCTGAATGGCAACTGTCCCAGATGGAAGAGCATCGTAAAAGGCCTGCAATGCTTGGACAGCTGCTCTCATTTCTAGGCCACTATGTGTCTTGGCCTCTTGGTGGGACCATGTACATTGGACTACCCTTCTCAAGAAATGCCCCCCACCCCAGTTGGGAGGCTTTAGTGGTTACAATGGTTAGGGCAAGTGGAGGACAAAAGGGTGAACTTCCAAGAGTTTGTTCAAATTAATCCACCAAAGAAGATACCTTTTGCATGCCTGTGTGATGTTGAGTCGAATGTAGAAGAATGGACCACTGAGTAGACAGTGTCCACTGAAGTATCTGCATGTGAAACCTGGCCATAGAAATGAGGGTGATATCAGCTGTCATGGATCCCAAGAATTATAAATTAGCCATGCTGCAATAGAAGTATTTTGTATTACTTTCCTGACCTGGGATCTCAGTGCCTGAACATGAGCAGAAGGTAAAGTGGCTATCTGATTTACTGTGTCCAGGTGAGCACCCATGAACTCTAGACTCTGCATAGGCTTGAGTTGTAATTAACCATGATAACCAGATAGATGCACAATTGGAGCTAGTTGTCCCTTGCCTGTAGGAGCTGATGCTTGGTTGGGGCAGTTAGGAGGCAGTTGTCTAGGTATGGAGACACTCTCTAGTCTAGCTGTGTCAATTGAGCTGCTACCACTGCCATGCATTTCGTGAAAATCCTGGGGGCTGTGGTGAAACCAAAGAGCAGTGCTCTGAACTGGTAATGAGTGGCTCCCAGCCAGAGGTGCAGATATTTTCTGGAGCGCCTGTTAATTTTTATGTGATAGTATGCATCCTGACAATCTATCGAGCACATTCAATCGTCCTTTTGCAGTAGTGGCAAAATTAACCGAACCATGACCATCTGAAACCTTGAATATTGAATGAACTGATTCAACTTGCTGAGATCAAGAATTAGTCTTAAGGTACCTATCTTTTTTGGCACCAAGAAGAATCTTGAATAGGTTCCGGATCCTCTCTGGTCTGGGGGGACCTCCTGGATAACTCTCTTTCCTAGCAGCTTTTTTTTTTCTAATGGTTCTACTTCCCTCTGATTGGGTGAAATGTCAGGGATTGTTTTCATTTTGGTTGGGGGGTTTGGGAAATGGCTTAATATAGCCTCTGGATATGATTCTCTGCATTAGGGGATCTTCTATTACAGATAGCCATGCTCTCTGGTGTACAGACAAGCATCCCCAGACTACCTCCAGTAGGAAATAGTTGGGCTTCCCTTCAGGAGTGCTGGTAGGGTTTATTTGAGAAGGAATCCCAGAAGTCCTGGTTCAGCATGTCATCTTTGCTGCAAGGACAGTGTCTTCCATTTAAGTTCTCTCCTCTGCCTCTGGAGGAAGTATCTCCAAGTGAATCTTGAAAAGGACCCTGGGATTTGCAAAACTAAATTTTTCTACCTCCTCTTTGATTCCTTGAGAAAGGTCTTTGATGAGTTAAAATACATGGGCCCATGGCTGAGTCTTTTCTTCTTGCTCACATCTGGAGATTATGTTCTTTACCTTGGGGCCAAATAAGGAAGATCCATCAAAGGAAACATTGATGAACGAAGACTTAAAGGGCTATGCAAAATCACAGTCACATTCAGGCATGTCTCCTAATGGATATGCCTGAACACACCGTCACTGAGGTACCTTCAGCTGTAAGTGAGATTAGCCTCATGGATGCATTAGAAATAGACAGAAGGGTGGCCAGTTATGAGGAGATTCTATTCTGACCTTTAGCAGACCTGGACCCAGAAAAATATATGGAATGCTCTTTGGTCTAAACCCTTTATGATCTTGTAAAATGTACCAGATAATACAGCAAAGTTTGCTGAAGCATATACATGCTTGCCAAATCTGTCCAAGGCCCTTGACTCCCTGTTAGGGGGATGGACAAAAGAACTTTCTTCTGCAAGTTCTTTCTTAGGGGCTGCCACCACAACCATGGTATTGACTGGACTCCTTTGCTTAAGTGTGCCCGGTCCATAAATGGGGCTAGAATCTTGTCTGGTCTTTTAGGGATCGGTTCTACAGTAACTGGTTCCTTCCATGCCTTTCGAGAAACAAGATCTATGAGTTCATCAGCTGGGAGGTTGTGGAGGGTCATGGTGGGGGGGTCATCCGAGAAGTAGACAGACCAGACACATAAGCCCCAGGATCACAGATTCCTTCTGAGCAGGAGTACCGGAGAACCAACCAAGTTTTTTTTTCAGGAACTCTAGGAGGTCTCCAAAGGAGATGTCATCTAGTGGAGCTCTGGGGGACTCCTCCCTGTTCATCAAAAATTGGTGTCTTCCATGAGACACTCTTGATGAGAATCTAGGTGTCTCCTTTTACAAGTTCTCTTCTGACAGACCTCCTCAGTTCACTGGTCTGGGGAAGTATTAGAAAAGATGAAAATGTTCTGAGGGACTGAGTGGAGACTTGATCGGGCTGGCTGTCTCAGTAGAAGATATGGTTGAGGCTAAGGGCAGAGAACCAGAGGAGGCAGAGTTGTCTGATCCCAGTGGGGCAGGGATGTCCCTTCTCTAGACAAGGAGGCCATCTCCACGATCTCAAAGGCAGAAAGGCTAGGAAAAACAGAAGATGACAGCATAGGAGCCAGTAGTTTCTGAACCGTTGGCTCCTGCAACCTCACCAGCACTAAATCTGAAGAAGGAGTTGACCTGAGCTGTTTAGCATGTAGCTCGGAGGGATTGGGATTTCTTTAAGTGGAGCATGTCCAACAGCTCTGGGTTTGACATAGCTTTGTATGTTAGGCAGAGATCGCCTCTGAGTAGGCGATATGCGATGGAGTAAAGCTGGAATGTTTTGAGACGGTCTGTGTAGGTCATCTGTTTGAGGCCAGTAATCCTCTTTGAGAGCTATTTCTGTGGCATTTCTAGTTGTTGTAGATGTCTTGTGAGGTACATACCAAAAGGGGCATTGTACTCTATAATGAGTCTAATGAGTGATGAGTAGAGGGAAACAATGACCTCTTTTGTTCTGGATGAGAAACCTTTTGTGATTAGGTGAGCCACGTAGAAGGATTTCCTGACCACTGTGGCGATGTGATTATCAAAGGAGAGGCTACTGTCCAGCTGTGTTCCATGGTCTCTTATCACACTTTTGGCATTAAGTAGACTACCACTTATGTGGTAGTTCATGGGTACAGAGTTTTTACCAAAGGGGATGACAATACACTTTTTGGTATTGAGCTTCAAGCCATGGCTTTGACACCAAGCATCTGTCTCAGTGAGGCCCTTTTGTAGTATGTCCACATCATTAGGAGCTTCAATTATGGCTCCTAGTTTGCAGTCATCTGCAAACTTTGTTAGCCAAAGACCTTCTGTGTTAACCTTTAGTTCAGAGAAGTAGATACCAAACAGGAGAGGACCCAGGACTGAACCCTGTGGTACTCCACTTGTCACTGATCTGAAGTCAGATTTGGAGTCTGCTACATTCACTTTGTGGGTTCTGTACATGAGCCAGTTGGCAACCCATCTTGTGACATAGGGATTTATACCTAGTTTAGTGAGCTTATCTATAATTCCAGATTGGGGGATGGTGTTGAAAGCCTTGGCGAGATCTAGATAAGCTGTGTGAACCACCTTACCCTCATCTATGGCTTTGGTGACTGCTTTAAAGAAGTCAATCAGGTTTAGGAGACATGATCTGCCTTTTACAAACCCGAACTGGGTAGGATCCAGAGTTTGGAGATTACCAATGTCTTTGTTTATGAGTTCCATAATGATACATTCCATGGCCTTGCAGACCAGGCTCATCAGGCTAATGGGGCGGTAGTTCCCGGGGTCTGTCATGGCTCCTCCTTTGTGAAGTGGGATAACCATCGCGGTGCGCCATTCAGTGGGCACAAAGCCTGAGGTGAGGCTATGACTGAACATGGTACTTGGGTAGGGTGCCAGTTCATTCTGTAGTTCGTGTAGAACGCAGCCTGGGATATTGTCAGGTCCCATGGATGCTGTGTTCTTGGCTTTGGAGAGTGTGTTTTTTACCTGTGCAGCCATGATTACAGGAACTTTGCATTCTTCTGGTATAGAGATGGGCCCTCTAGGGGGCAAGAGGGGGGTAAAGTTAGCACTGAACCTGTCTGCCAGGATGTTGGCAATATCAGTTGGTTCTGTATATTTAGTGCCATTGTGCTGTAACTCAGAGCAGATCTGAGTGTTGCCATTGAGATTCTTGACATAGCTATAGAATGCTTTGTGGTTGTCTTTAGAGTCAGTGGCAATTTTGTTTTCATAACTAGCTTTGGAGGATTTTATGAGGGATCTCAGCTTCTTACTGAGGTTGACCAGGGAGTTCCTCCAGTCATGGGATTTTACTCTTTTTTTTGCAACAGTTTCTTTCTTCTGTTGTAGAGTTTGTTAATGGCAGATGACCACCTGATTGGCTTTCTTTTTTTGGAGGATAACATCTTGGTTCTATTAGGGTTAGCATGATCCATGCACTTGTGTAAGTGCTTATAAAGTGCATTTGTGCAGGATTCAGCAGTTGTACCTCTATTGTCCGTCTGCATGGGTGTCATGAAGTTTGCCACTTCTGTCTTAAGAAGTGTGAAGTTGGCGCTGGAGAAGTTTTTTATGGTGGTTTTCCTAATTGGAGGTGGGGACAGGATGTGGATGTCTAGGGTGGTTAGCTTGTGGTCGGATCTGACCGACAAGGAATTGACCTCTGGTGTGGAACACCAGTTGCCCACGCTGGTAATGACCAGGTCTAGGATATTGCTGCCCCTGGTGGGGGTGTGAATAAGTTGATCCAAGGCATTGGAATTTATGAATTCCAGAAAACGTTGAGCAAAAGAGTTGGTACATGAGTAGTTTTCCCAGTTAATGGTAGGGTAGTTGAAATCGCCCATTATTAGGGTGTTGGGTTGTACCCTAATACTTTCCAGTGTATGAAGAAATAAGGAGTGGGAATCCTGGGGCATGGTGCGGGATCTGTAGCAAGCTACAATTTGGATTGCGGTCTTGCCCAGAGTTAGTTGCACTTGGATAATCTTGGATGCATTATGCTGTGCAACTAGCCTGGAGGTGTGGATATCCTTAATGAATATGGACACACCTCCACCTTTAGTGCTTCATTCCAGGTTAGGTGGCCAAAAGGTGTGGCATGAATTATAGCCTGGTAATGCAGGGGTGGTCTCTGGAGCTTTGAACCAGGTCTCTGTCACTGCACAAATGTCAATGTTCTCCATTTTAAGGAGTGCCTCGAGTGAGTGCATTTTGATCTTTAGACTTCTAGCATTGAGTACCATTACCCTCAGAATTTGCTTGCTTGTACCTGTTAAGGTGGTGAATTTGTCATTTGAACCTTGCCTAAAAAAGGCACTATAGGTGGTGGCAAGAGCCTTAGCCAGTATCCGGAATCCCAAGGGTGACAGGTGCAGGCCATCTCTGGCAAAGCATCATGGTCTGTCGATCATGTCATCCCAGGCAGACAAATACTGGATCCCCTTAGAATGACACCAGAAGCTTAGCCAATTGTTGAAGTCAATCATTTGTCCTTGTACTGTGGTATCATTCTGGGTGATGGCAGGATGCTACTCAGGGCTAGGGTCATACCTGCCTGGGCTACAAGATTGGAGAGCTCCTCCATGTCTCTTTTCCTGTAGTCCAGGGAGGTACGTTTCAGGTAATTTGCACCAACATGGACAATGACAGTGTCATATTTGTACTTGTTGTGGAGTGACCTGAGTGCATGCATTATGTGGCGGATCCTGGCACCTGACAGGTAGCTGACAGTAACCTTTTCCTTGTTTAGCCTGGTGAGTGGAACATCAGTGTGCCTGACTATACAGTCACCTATGACTAGAGTGTTGGGTATGTTGTTATACCTTATGGGCTGTGGTTGAGTGGCACACTGAGTTTGTGGGCTATGTGTCATTTGGGTTGTGTTGGGGGGTGGCATTTGCTTGTGTTTCTGCTTTGGAGGTCCCTGATGCTTGGGCAGGTTTTTATTGAGAGCTTCCGTGAATGTAGGTGTGTGTTTTGTGTTTCTATGTGTGTGTTTTGGTGGTGTAGGTTTTGAGGGACTATGTGATAAGTGTGGTGTGGTGCAAGTGTTTACCTTCTCCTCTTAACTGTCTAGTCCAGTCTTGGGTGAAGAGTGCTTTGCTTCCAGTTTGGCTATATAAGTGCATCTCTCACAGGTTGTAGTGTTGGGTGGTAGGAGTAGAGGGTTGTCTGTGTACATGAGGCAATTGCTGCACTGCCCCAAGATGCCCAGATTCATCTGGTAGACAGGAGAAATCACCGGGAGCTGACCCTTAGACATGTCTGGATGGGTGCTTATTTATTAAGTACTAAAAACTGCTTTCCTCTAGACAAGTGAGGAAAGTTGAGTGCTGTAGTAATTTACAACTTATTTATTGCTTACAATGAGTTCTGAACAAGTGCTGAGTTCAAAGAAACAGATTTAATTGCTGAAACTAGAAAACTGTCTAGTTCTAAGAAACAAAATTAAGCTAGAAGGCTTCCCTCCAACACAGAAAGGCTTGGGGGCTCAGAAGCTTACAAACAGTCTAGACCATTTACAGGAAAGGCAGGAAACAAGCTTAAAATAAATAAGCTTAAGCTTATTTATTAAGCTTAAGCTAAATAAATATACCGCTACATTAGCTTAAAAACCAAAAGCTACGAAAAAATCATAAACACATTTTTAAGACTCATAAGCAACTTAAAAAGTAATCTTATGAAGGATGGAGACATCCACCCCAACCCTGGCCCATCCACAACAGTAGACTCAAGCACACCATCTAACAACCCAATGTGTACTACCCAGATTGATAGACTTCCAAACTCATTTCTGGTCTGTCATCTCAACATCAGAAGCCTAAACAACAAGATCCATAGCCTACATGGACTCTTAGCTGTTCACTCCCATGATATCCTCTGCCTCACAGAAACCTGGCTAAAACCAATAACCAAAGATAATGAAATACCCCCCCCCCCCCACAGTACAACATTCTTAGACTGGACCGGATCTCCAGGAAAGGTGGTGGGGTAGCTGTACTATACAAGTCTACCCTAACAATAACAACTGACACCCAACAGCTACCCCAGTTTGGCAATGCAGAAATTTTCATCACCAAACTAATAATAAACAAAAATAAATGCAGATACATTGTCTGCATTTATATTCCACCCAGCAAGAATGATGATACTCTAGAAAATATCTTACATTGGTTAGCGTCTAACTATCCCCAGGAAACCATTGTCTTGGGGGACTTTAACATTGATTGGAACACCTGTTCCTCTGAAACTCCACCCATTTAAACCTCTACGGGTTTACTCAGATCATTGCCACCCCCACCAGATTTAGCAAAAATAGAGTCAAGGATAGTATCCTTGATTGGATACTTATTAACAGCCACCCCAAAGTACAAGTCAGGTGCATTACCCGATGATCTAAGTGATCACTGCCTTACCTATATTATTAGGCTCAAAGCCGACATTCCTAACCAGCCCACCTGCAAAATTATAAGAAACGTCAGGAACTTTAACCTTGACAACTTCCAAAAAGAACTCAAAGCATGTAATTGGAATGTCTTGAAACAACTCCCATTAAAAGAAGCAGTTGAGTACTTCAATACCAGATTTCTGGCTATCCTTAACCACCATGCTCCTACCTGTACCATCTATGTAAAAGCCACAGTTGCACCGTGGCTATCTAAAGAAACAAAAAACAAAATTAAACTAAGAAATAATGCCTGGGCCAGGTGGCATGTTACCAAAGCCCCTATGGACCAAGTAAGATACCGACAGCTAAGGAACCAGACCAAAATATCTGTCATTCTAGACAAAAAAAAATCAATACACCCTCCTACAACAAAAGTATCAGCTAAAACCTCAAAAGTTCTGGGTTGGTATTAAGAATCTTCTCCACCCAGGCCATTCCACCACTCCTACCCCATCAGCTGCCCTTGATAAATCCCCTGTAGAAATTGCAAACAGCTTCAACCTCCTTCTTTACTGAAACTATCCAGTCTCTAGCTACCCATCTCACTCCATCAGACACAAACACCAGCTCTATCACATCTAGCCCTGATCCACCCAGCATCAAACCCACCTTTACCTTTCAAACCGTACCTACCAACCTGATCCGGACCTTACTCAAAAAGCTAAAACCTACTACACTAGCTGCCGACCACCTCCCAACTGAATATCTTCAAAAAGCAGCTGATGCCATAGTACTTCCCATTTCTATTCTGATCAACAGATCCATCTCAGAAGGATCCATCCCAGCAATATGGAAAATATCACCTGTTATACCTCTCCATAAAGGAGGAAGTTCCACAGAATTATCTAACTTTAGACCTATAGCCATTCTTTCACCACTAGCTAAAATCATGGAAAGATGCATACACAAACAAATCATGCACTTTCTTATTCAAAACAGAAAGCTCGCCAACTCTCAGCACGCCTTTAGTCCATTCCAGAGTACCATCACGGCTCTTCTATCTTTCTTTTATGTCATCAATCTTCATTGTAACAACAACAAACTATCTTCGGCACTCTTCTAGATCTCTCAAAAGCTTTTGATATGGTCAACCATCAGTTACTGCTCAATACCCTACAAACCATCAGTTTAGACCAACATGCAATACAATGGTTTCACTCCTACCTAAATGTTAGACAGCAGGCTGTCTTATGGCAGAGCAAGCTGTTAACCCAACTTCCTGTAACCCTAGGTGTCCCACAAGGGTCCATACTAGGTCCCCTTCTTTTGTCTATCTTTATCAATGATCTTCACACCACCATCCCAGGAGCCACCTGAATCCAATATGCAGATGACTCAACGCTAATATGCTCTGCCACCTCTCCTACACAACTTCCAACCCTCATCCAGGCCACTTTCATTACATGGACACTTAGCTGTTCACTCCCCTGATATCCTTTGCCTCACAGAAACCTGGCTAAACCAATAACCAAAGATAATGAAATAACCCCCCACAGTACAACATCCTAATCACCGCCTGCTTCTAAATCCTAACAAAACCAAGCTACTATTTTTCTCCCCAACTGCAGAATTTCTCCTCCTTCCTTCAATATCAAATCTAGCAAAGACACCATTATCTCCCCTGATGACCATACAAAGCTTCTAAGCGTAATAATAGACAACAACCTTAAGTTTAATAAACATGTCAATCACACTATTAAGTCCATCAACAAAAAACTTGGCTCCCTGTACAGAGTCAAACCTTTCCTCACCTCCCCCCAGTTAGGGTAGCTATTGCAAGATCACACCTCCTTTCTACCCTTATGTATGCCTCCCCTGTACTCACCGACCTATCCAAAACTGATCTCAACAAATTATCAGGATGTTACAATCACATAGCCAGATTCGCTACTGACATGGCTTTTAGGACCCACCATTGCCAGAACCTCAAAGCACTGGGATGGCTAGAGTATCCTACACTTCTACAGTTCAACCAGCTTATAGTAGTGCATAAAATACTCCATCAACCTGATAACACCCCTGCCCTCAAAAATATTCTCACCCCTCATAGTGCCCCCAGGCCATTACTCTCAGCTGATAAACTAATGATACCGAGCCAAAAATCCAACAACTCTGCAGGTGATGTAATAATCTGATATTGTTAATCCTCATTCATTCCTTACATATGGGTATTGGTTCCGACCTCGGAACCGAGCCGGCCATCTTCCAAGCTCGCGTCAGCAACAAACTCTTGAGCTAAACTCTTACCCATAAATCCCCTCTCCCTGTTACCTCAGATTTTGTTTGCCACATTGCCATTCGGTCATGTCAAGTTGCTTCTCTTGAGCTAAGTATAGATATTTGTTGTCAGACTAGTGTGTTATATAACCTTTCTGTCAGAAAAGTTTCAATTTTGTTGTCTCTTACCCTATCGCATTTAGCGACCATATTTTCTTGAGCTTTCTTCCTTTTACTCTGCACTTTTTACCGCAAGGTATTTTCTCTCTTATCATCATTGGAAATCCCTTCCTTTTCTCCATTACCTTCGGGTGTTCTTTCATACCATTGATGGTACCCTTTCTTCTGTCTCCTTTTCTATTATGGCAGATAAAAAAGGTAGTCCAGGATTTAAAAGGTGTTCTGATTGTGGACACAAATTACCTACATCAGATGCACACTCTTTGTGCGTTTATTGCTTGTGTGTGTCCCACTTATCTGTTGACCCGCCCTGTGGTATTTGTAAAACTTTTTCCAATAGAACTTTGATTGAAAGGAAAAATAAGTTGTTGCTGAAGGGACTTCTCAAATCTCCCTTTTCAGAGGCTATTTCTGGGTCGGAGGCTTCAACCCCTCCTAGAGCCCATAAGAAAATTTTGGATGATCCTACTAAGGCCAAGTCTTTGCTTTCATCCCTGGCTGGGGACTCCCACCAACCAAGACCGAAGAAGGCTAAAGTTTTTGCTTTGGAGCTCACTCAGTCAGCCCCAGTGCTTTCGGGGCCTAGACCTTCGGCACCGCCAGTGATCTCGGCTACGTCTTCTCCTGTAGCCTTTACTATATCAATAAACAAAAACTGATGACCAAAAACAAGTAAATGTAAAAGTATGATCCACTGCAGGAAAAAGTGAGAGTCAGGAATTGATATTGATATAGTACAGTTGTTTCCCAGTATACCGCATTCAACGGGTCTTGATTGGTTTAACGAGGTCTTGGTCAATTAGGCTAAGCTTAATGCAAATATCACCAACTTATTGGTTGAATTTATGGAAATTGTGTTGAAAAACAATTTTATTTGTTTTAATGGTGAGGTATACAAACAGAAAATGGGTGTTGCGATGGGTGCTTCCTGCGCCTCCTTGTATGCAAATATTGTATTGCACAAATGGGAGCAGACGTTTATATTCAAAACGGAATGGGCAAAGTATATTAAACACTATGTTAGGTATCTGGATGATATATGTCTTTTATGGTGTGGACAGAAATGGATTTTCAGAAATTCATTAGCTATATTAATTCCACCACTTCATTCTTGGCCTTTACACATTCAGTTAGTAATCACAGTCTGGACTATTTGGATGTTACCTTGGTCAAAGATGCCATCAACAATAGGTTTGCCTCAAGAGTATATAGGAAGCCTACATATTCCAATTCATATCTGCATTTTGAAAGCAGCCATCCTTTCTATCAAAAGAAAGGAATTGTTAAAGGGCAGCTTATACGTGCTTCCAGAATGTCCAGCACTACAGAATATTTTTTAGAAGAGGTAAACTTTTTGAAGGAGAGGTTCTTTAAAAGAGGTTATCCTGCTCCATTAGTTAATAATTTGGTCCTTGACGTTTGTATACATAAAGAGGAGAAGTATCCACCTTTATTAGGGTCCACGATAACACATGTGGGCAGCTTGGACATTAATTCTCAGAAATTTGAACAGAATAATTCTCCACATACATTTTCCAGTAATTCTAACTTAATAGAAGAAACAGTATTAAGATATTGGCCAGTTCTTACATTACATGAAGAGTTATTAGCAATGGTCCCAAAACACCCTAAATTTGTCAGACGCAGGGACACTAATATGAAAGAGATATTTGAAAAAAAGCAAATAGCGGATACTGTTTGCATTGGACGTAAGAAGGGAACATACAAGTGTGGAATGTGCAAACAATGTCCTGCCATTTTCAATGGTCATATTTTACACATTCCATCAAGAAAATATGTATGTCAGACAAATGGATATTTCAACTGTAATACAAAATATGTTATTTATTTAGGTCTTTGTATGAAATGTCAAAGCTTCTATATTGGGAAAACAGAAAGGACACTAAGGAGAAGAATTTATGAACATTTCTATGATATCTCCAAGAAAAAGGAATCTAATGCCTTTTATAAGCATTCTGTGTCCTGTCCCAATATGGAACTTAAATTCATTGTTTTAGAGCAGATAATACCTGACAACAGAGGGGGTGACTGGGAGACAAAATTAGAATATAAGGTGCTTATATGGCAGTTAAGGTTAGAAGCTGCAAAATGGCCAGGATTAAATGATAGTATGAATTTAAGTAGTGTTTTGAAATTAAGAAGGGCCAAGTTATAAAATCAAGGAAGGTAAAATCATTATTAAATTAGAGAATTGTCATATGATATTATTTTATTTTTCATTTTTTATTCTTTTTGTTTTTATGCATTAATAGAAATGTATTTGTTTAATAATTTATGTAATTATTTATAGTAAATAGTATATAAAATATTTAATATTATTTATTACACATGTAAGTTTTTAAATGAGGTATGTAAAAGGTTGTTTGTTTGGATGTTATACTTAGTTGTTAGTATTTAGCTTTTAAAACAAGCTATTAATTAATTTCAGTTAATGGATCACATGACCATTCTCCATTTGTTTAAATAAGATCAGCTGTTTATGGGTTTTATCTTGATAAAGCTCAGTATTGCACTGAGCGAAAGCGCTTGATAGACTTGATGTGTGGTTCAATAAATACGTTCTTTGGATATTAATTCCTGACTCTCACCTTTTCCATACCTTTACTATATCAGTACCGAGGGGCTCCTCGGTTTAGACTATTGCGACTACTACACCGGCACTGACTGTTCAGTCTGCGCAGACCTTGACCACATTGGCTCCAACATCTTTCTCATAGCCGATGGCTCAGTTATTGGCACCAATTTTGTCGGTTCCAGCTTCGGTACCGGCAACCACTTTGGCACCGATCCTTTTGTAAGTGCAGACCATGACGTCGGCACCGATGATTTCCTTGGTGCAGACACCCATAGTCCGGTCTCTCTCAGCACCATTGTTCTCAGTGCAGAGTGGTGAGGTGGTCACTGAGCTTGTTTCTTCTGTGGACAGACCTGTTTCTCCCTCAGTCTCTGTGAGGTCCACGAGAAGCCTTTCCGAACACAACGTCTTGCATCTTGTGAATCAAGTGCTTCTGGCAAGAGGTATCCCACCCCCCAAGACCTATTCTTCCTTGGTAGGTAATCACCCATCACCAAAGACCCCTTCTTATTCTCCTCCTTCATTGCCTTTGAAGTCCATTGATATAGCACAGTCTTCCCCCTCTATGGTTCCCTTTATTGATCTCACTAAGGAAACGCAGTTTCCTTCATGGCAGGAGAGTTTTGCTATGACCCAGGATGACAGTTGTGACACGTGTAATTTGTTGTTTCACAGCCATCCAGGGACTCTGGGTCGGCAGGCTGAGCTATTTAGGGGAGGGGTGACCCCTGTCCTGGACACTCACCCCTCTTTAGGTGGACCAGCCTTCCAACTGATGGAGAAGGCTCTGGCTTCTGCTGGCAATACTGTGCTGTCTATCCCCCTGCCCTTCTCTGGTCCACTGTGTTCACAAGTCGCATCTAACGGACACTGGGCACAAGGGCCTCATGACATATTCCCACAGGAAACCCCCTTTCCATTGTCTTCCCCTGCTTCTCCCTCTGAGAAAATTCACTGGAAAAGTTTGTGTAAGAGGAAGCACATGGACTCCACAGAGGAGTCCCTCACTGAAGACACAGATTTTGATGAGGGGGAAGGATCCCCTCGGTCACTTTCTGAGGTATCCTTTGGTGATATCCTCGAAATCCTTAAACAGAGAGGTGACTGGCAGCCCTCTAATCCAACCTCTGAGGAGTCTGTGTTCCTGCAGGCTTTTTGCGCCCTGCCCCCTACCTCCTGGGTTACTCCACCTCCTGATGAACTTGTCCGACTCATCGTGCAGCATGCGTGGAAGGCTCCTGACACCGTCGAGGCTATTCCCCGGAGGCCAGATAAGATTTTGTCCCCTCCTGCTTTGGATCCCCATTGGTCTAAAGGTCTTCCTGTGGATGCTCTGGTGGTGGCAGCCACAACCAAAAAGGTTCTGGCAGAAGAAGAAAGCCAGATGGTCCACCTGCCTAACAAAGAGTCCTGGGCACTGGATAGGATAGGGAAGCACACCTTTGCATCAGCGACCTTTGCTATCAGGTCCCTGAATTATATGGCACACTTTACCAAGCTTCAAAGGGATTTGACTTCCGAGTTCTCTGAAACCTTGGCTGGTGCCCTGTCTGATGAGGTCCATGACAAAGTGCCTCTCAGCTGGCCACCATTGAGTCAATATCTAACTCCTCCATGTGATTGATATCTCATGCATCAGAAGGAGCAGCTAGAGTGGTGGGTTCAGCTGTGGTCTTGAGACGACAAGCCTGGATGCGCTTGTGCAATTTCGCGGAACCCTTTAAGGCTTCCTTTCTTAATGCTCCCATTGAGGCCTCTTCATTGTTTGGACCCAAATGTGGCCAGATGTGAACAGGACGGTAAGACCCTTTCTGTCGTAGGTCTCTGTTATTCTTCCCCTCAACGTGCTTCTTCCCAAAACCAAAAGAATGGGAAGATATGGTTCAAGAAATCAGGGTCCTTTCCGTGACACACAGACCGAGTTCTCCCCTAGAGGCAGAGGGGGAAACTCACAGGGAAGACATCCCTTTCAGGGCAGAGAGGGTCCGTGTAACCAGGGTTCCAGGGACTCTTTTCCTGGCCAATCCTACCAGCACTCCTGAAGAGTGGCCCAACTCTTTCCTCTGGAGGTGGTTGTGGGTCATTTCTTTTTGTACCCTTCTGCCTGGCTAACCATCACCACCGATTCTTGGGTACAAAGGATTATAACCAAAGGTTATCATATTCCCTTCAATCTTTGTCCTGTCCCTTCAAAAAACCTTCCCAACATTCCACCCAGTCAAAGGGAAGAAGCAGCACTAGAGATAGATAGGCTGCTAAGAAAAAGAGTCATCCAAATAGTCCCTCCAGACCAGATAGGATCCGGATTCTACTCTAGACTATTTTTTGGTGCCAAAGAAAACCGGGGACTGGAGACCAATTTTGGATCTCAGTGTACTGAACAAGTTTGTGAGAGTACAGAAATTCTGGATGGTCACAGTACAGTCTATCCTCCCGCTTTTGGAAAAAGATGATTGGATGTGCTTGATAGATCTTCAAGATGCGTACTACCACATAAAAGTGGACAGGCCATCAAGAAGATTTCTGCGCTTCTGTGCGGGAGCCATTCACTACCAGTTCAGAGTACTGCCTTTCAGACTCACTACAGCCCCCAGAATGTTCACAAAGTGCATGGCAGTCATCACAGCTCACTTGCAATTACAAGGATTCCAAGTGTTTCCATACCTAGATGACTGGCTCATTTCCGCCCCCACCAGACATCTATTGGAAGAAGCCCTGGCATACTCTCTCCTTGCTGCACAAAGGCTAGGCATAACCATAAACTGGCAAAAATCCAATCTCACCCCATCTCAGGCCGCAGAATTCATAGGGGTCATCTTGGATACAAAGAATTGCAGAGCATCCATTCCAGAGCACAGAATTCTAAGGATAAAGCAACAACTGATCCCAATCCTTTCAAGGGAGAAATCCACAGCTCATTCTGCCCTACAGCTGGTGGGTTCCATGGCAGCCTCCATCACCATTGTTCCCCTGGCCAGGTTTCACATGAGGCTTCTACAATGGCTACTGCTCACCCAATGGTATCCTTTTCAACATCCTCTTTTAGCCAAGATTCGAGTAACCCACAGGTACAAGCAGGATTTAAATTGGTGGATGACCCACAACCCATCACAATGGTCTCGCCCCTTCTCCCCCAGCAACCCAAGGCTACAGTGACCATGGATGCCTCCCTGATGGGGTGGGGGGGCTATGTCAGGGACAGACAGTCCAAGGCACTTGGTCCGAATTGGAGACCCAACTGCATATAAATGCTCTAGAGCTCAGGGCGGTGCTTCTGGCGTTGCAAGCATTCCATCCCCTGTTGCTGTCTGGGATGATTGCGATTCAATCAGACAACATGGCGGTGGTCTGGTACACCGTCAAATAAGGTGGAACCAAATCTTACCCCCTTTGTCGAGAGGCCATGAGGATATGGCAGTGGGCAATGGCTACCAACCGTTTTCTTCTAACAACGCACATTCCCGGAAGCTCCAACATGATAGCAGACAGACTCAGCAGGTGCAGTCTACAACCTTACGAGTGGTCCATGAATCCTTTGATAGCAGAGGAGATCTTCCACCGCTGGGGCCATCCTTGCTGCGACCTCTTTGCATTCCCGACCAACTACAAATGCAGCAACTACTTTGCCCTGATTCCCCCTCTGGGACAGTCACCCAGGGATGCTCTGGTCCACTATTGGCCCTTGGGTCTTCTTTATGCATTACCACCTTTTCCCCTTATTCCCCATTTTCTGAAGAAAGCCCATCGGTTGAAGAGCAAGGTGATCCTCATAGCACCATATTGGCCTCGTCAGATTTGGTTCCCCTTCCTTTGGCCTCATCTGCTAGATCAACCATGGATTCTCCATCCAACCCCGGAGTTGATCTCACATCCACAGAACCTGATTCATCCCAACTTGGACAGCCTGAAGCTCACAGCTTGGCTCCTCCAATTCCCTTGATTGCCAGGCAGAATGATCTTTCTTTACCAGTACGGGACATTCTTATTGCATCTCATAAGACTTCCACTAGAATTACTTATCTAAGCAAGTGGAAAAGTTTTACCTGTTGGCTGAAAGAAAAACATTTAGATCCCTTCTCAGCACCGGTGTCGATAATACTAGAGTATCTGGCCAACCTATTTCAATTGGGTCTATCGGCCTCTACCATTAGAGATCATTTGGCTGCAATATCTAATTTCCATGAGGGTGTCCAAGACTCCTCTCTTATGTCACACAAATTATGCGAGACCTTCATAAAAGGTGTGAATCATTTGAAGCCCCCTTTTAGAGAACCTATTCAGCCATGGGACCTGTCGTTAGTTCTACAAGCTCTGACAATGTCACCCTTTGAACAGCTTCTTCTTGCGACCTCAAATATTTGTCATGGAAAACCTTGTTTTTGGTTGCCATTACTTCTGCCAGACATATCTCTGAGCTTCAAGCTTTATGCATCAAGAGTCCATACCTGATTTTTCATACAGATAGAGTGTCTTTGAGAAATAATCTTTCATTTCTGCCAAAAGTGATCTCTGAAATGTCCATTAATCAAACCATTGAATTGCCAGTTTTCTTTCCTAATCATTCAAACAGAGGAGAGTATTGCCTACATACCCTAGATATTCACAGGCAAATACATTTTTACTTGAATAGAACTAGGTCCTCTCGTAAATCTGACCAATTCTTTTTGGATTATTCTGAACCTAGATTAGGATCTGCTGTTGCCAAGGTCACATTAGCTAGATGGTTGAAAGACTGTGTGACCTTCATTTATACACAACATAATATCCCATTGCCTACTACCATGAAGGCTCATTCGACAAGGTCGGTGGCAACTTCTGCTGCCTTCCATGCCAGATCTTCTTTACATGACATCTGTGCAGCTGCAACTTGGGCTACCCCTCATACCTTCATCAATCATTACAAATTGGATTTGGTCTCCAGTGGAAGAGCATCTTTTGGTTCTATGGTACTCAGGAATGTCCTTCCATGAGAGCCTCCCAAGAATAGAGGTAGCTGGGGACTCTGTCCCATACGTAAGGAATGAACGAGGATTAACAATATCAGATAAAGAAGTTATGTTTTACCAGAACATTCCATCTGTATTGTTGATCCTCGTTCAGTCATTACGACCCTCCTTCCTTCCCCCTCCTGTGGCTTCTAGTGGATCTCACCATCCGGTTCTCTTAAATCATTTGACCAGAGGTAGCTTCTACCTTCTTTTTTCTTGCAAACTCAATCTGAGGTAACAGAGAGAGGGGAATTATGGGTAAGAGTTTAGCTCGAGAGTTTGTAGATGATGCGAGCTTGGAAGATGGCCGGCTCGGTTCTGAAGTTGGAACCAATACCCATACATAATGACTGAATGAGGATCAACAATACAGATGGAACGTTATGGTAAGACATAACTTCTTTTTTGCCAGCTCAACCGGTAAAATCTGGAATCTATTCCCTACTACCATTACCATGGAAACCTCACTACCCTTATTTAAAAGAGAACTCAAAAATACCTCACATCTCATTGACTGTGCTTTTGTTCTAAACCTGACTAACAACTTCACTAATACATGTCTTGCTATCCAACCTGCTGTTTAGCCAAGTATCTATGCCTCATAGCATTTGAATGTATAAGCATTGTGAATTATGAGATCTGATTGTATTCTATGTTCACATTTTCTGATACATCTTTGCCAATCAGATGTAAGTCTGCACATTGTGTATATTGATATCTGCCTGTATTCTTTGTCTATATTTTTCTAAACATGTCTGCCTGAGATTATCACTCATTGATGTATATACTGTCTTTTTTTGGTATGTGGAGCTTTTCTCTCCGGGCCACTGCTGAAAATGGATATATATCCAGTCGGACTATCCCAGTCAACAAATGTAAAATAAAATAAATAAATAAATAAAAATAGATAAAATGAAACAAATACTGAACTCCATATTTACTCCTAAGCAACAAATAATTTGTATCATGCACAAAACAAACTTTGACTATATAAAGCATAACTTTATTATTTATTATTTTATCTTTATTATTATTACTATTATTATTATTATGCTGTTAAATAAGATTAGGAGACAGTTTTAATTAAAATTAATTCTGCCAATAATGACACACTGAACCTCAAATCCAGCCATGGGTGTCAGCTCATTTTACAATGTGCCATACTCCATAAAGGCCACAAGATGACAGAATCCCCACAGAAAATAACAGTTTAAATCTTTGCCTGTGACAGTTTCTCTGTAAATGTCAATTGAATATATTTTTATCTGGCCAGTAATTGTTTGAATTTTTTTTAAATGAATTGTTTCCATAATAAGTGCACACTCTAAAATGTTACAAGATGAAAAAAAATGTTTTCCTGCATTTACTGATTTTTTTTTACTGCCTGGTAACTTAGTTATTTTCAAAAGAGGCTGTTAACTTTAAGATTATACAATGACCCCTCCCCCATTAATATTCAAAAATGTGCACGCTGATTGGTCAGCGTGCACATTGTAAATCAGAGTTATAGTAATGGAAAAAGGTCCGGTAGCCTAGACTTTTTCCATTACTATAACTCTTTTTTTTACAGCAATGGAGAAAGCAAGATCTCCATTGCTTCACACTGTGTCGCTATGTTAAACGAGTTTAACATAGCAAGACAGCTTTAAAAAAGCAACGGAGATTCTCCATTGCTTTTTTTAAAGCTGTCTCGCTATGTTAAACCCATTTAATAGCAAAATAGTTTGTAAAAAGCAACGGAGATCTTGCTTTCTCCGTTGCTTTTGCCCACAGCTCTGATGTACTGCGTAGGCATACACATGAGCAGTACATCAGAACTGCCGCAGAATACCAGACAACTGCGGAAGGGCAGCAAGGAGGCATTATACAATGTCATTATTTAAGAAAAGTAATTTTTTTTTTCTTAAATAATGTCATTGTATAATAGCAATAACCCACTTCTTGGTGTGGGTAATGCTGGATTTAACCACGGTTGGCTTTGTTTGGCCACTCGGGCTTCGCCCTCGTGACCAAACCACACCGACCGTGGGTAAATCCAGCATTACCCACACCCAGGCGTGGGTTATTACTGTAATAATAACTGATTGCAAACATAATACTGTCCTTTCTAATCAAACCTTCATGTAGAACAAATACATGAATATTAATTACATCAATTTATGCTTTTAACTTCAAATATTTTAATTATTTTAACCTCCTTGATTTATGAATTCTTTCTTTTCTTTAAAACACTTTCTTTAAAACACAGCTTCTCAAAATTAGTTTTAGTTTCATAAATTCTGGTATACTAATATTAATGTAAGATCATTCACTGCTGTTTCATTTTCAGATTATCTCCTTCATAATTGCTAGAAAGTGTATGAAAGTGAAAGACAACCTATATATTTAAAAGCCTTTTCTGCTATCTTGGGTTTCTGTTGATGCAAGTATCCATTTTATTATCACTGTATATTTCACATACTTTAACCACTGAATCTAGAATATTCTGTTATTTTGCTGGTTTACTTGACAATTTCACAGCTGTCAAGTAGGACAAGACGTATTATTGCAGTTGCTTAATCACACAATGTCAACTTTTTGTCTTAGACATTAAAATAGTAAAATGAAAATATTTCTGTGTGGCCAAAAGTAATTACTAAACCTAAGAACCTAAAATACTAAAATACAAAGAATATTAAAGTATAAATAGGTTCATAGGTAAGTAGTAGGTTAGTTATCCTTATGTGTCATTTTAAGTAAAGACAATTTCCCTTTTGGTGCTTGAATTACTCTATCTCCTTTGGTGTTACATTGGCCTTATCCATCCCATGGTCACTAATTATACATTAACCCTAATGAGTGTAACTGGGATCATACCATAGATAACTTGAGGGGCCCATGCAAGAAATAAAGCATTGAGGAGTTGCCACTGTCCATTAGTAGTACAGAGGGCAGTCCCGGGTTAAATTTTCTGTTTCCCATCCATAGATCCCAGTAGTGTTTAAATATAGACAGTGGCGAGTTTTGTTTTAAGCAGATGGGGAGTTTGTTCCAGGGCAGCAGTATCCTCTGTGAGATATGCCTGTCCCTCCAAACTGTTCTACTGATATTACAGAAGATGTTTGGATACCTGTACTGAGTATTTTTGATGCCATTTGACTTGCTCATGTACAGTAAATCCATCAGTACTGGGTCAGAGGATGCCTTCTATGCTAGACCTAGGACATCTCTCAGCAGTCTGTAGGAGACCAAGTACAGTGATGGTGCTTTAAGTCGGAACACATAGAGAATATTGTTTAGGCCTTTTATCCTTCTAGTAAGATATCTCTATGGGCATTCCTGTTGTTGCATGTGTCTGGACATATACATGCCAAAGGGGACATTATACTCGATGAATGACCTAATGAGGGCTGAGTAAAGGGGATCAATGACATCCATAGATCTAGACTCAGTCCCTTTGTTTATAAGTTGTGCAATATAGAAACACTTTTTTAATAAGAAACATCTTTATTAAATTATCACTTATGACAACAGGCAATCGTACATTTATATAAATGAAAACAAACTATATTGACACAATCTTAGTTGCAAGCATTTTACATCACAACCCATATTGACACAATTTTAGTTGCAAACATTATATATCACTTTTAATCTACCCAGTCCTTAACAGTCAAACATTCCATAGCTCATTCAAATCCTGCCTTCTCTTAAGCCTCATTCTTCCCCTGTATGTATTGTTCCCACAATTCCCATTTTTTCCTAATGTAATTTGCTTCTACCTTTTTCTAAAGATCCAAATTTCAGTTGTTTATCTCTGTTACTATATTCACTACTTCTAGTACAGTATGTTTAGACATTGATTTCCATTTTCTAGTAATTGCTTTTTTGGCAGCCACTATAATTAGACTCAGCAAGGCCTTACCATGCCTAGGCAATTCTGATTCTGTATCATAGCTCAGAAAAATAATTTCTCTAGTAACACCAATTTGCTCATCCAGTATCTCTGACAGAGTTGTCTGCAGGGAATCTTTAAGACTGACAACTCATTACAGTCCCAGAAAATATGTTCCCAATTATATCTTTCTTTCCTATCACACCTCCAACATTTGCTGTCCAAAAAAATTCTCTCAAGTCTACTTGGGGTATAAAAATATCTATGTAAACAATTCCAAGCAAAAATCCTAAATTTTCTAGATTTTGTTGCATATTTGGGAGACCAACATATATATATATATATATATATATTGTTTCTTCGTGAATTGATTATCCAGTTTCCCTTCCGAATCCTTTCTAACCTCCTCTGATTGATCCTTATAGTTATCATGCAACATTTTATATGCTCTACTAATTATTCCTTTTTTAACAGTAACATCTATTCTAGATTCTACTAAAAACTCTATCAGTGATGGTCTTTCATTTAGGGGCCCCATATTTCTTTCTCTTTGCCTATACTATGATATCAATCCTTGATAGGGAAGGCAATCTCTAACCTGCAGTCCAAATAAATTCTTGGCATCTTCCCATTCTATTACCTTTCCCTCTTTAGTCATTTGCTCCAAATACCTTGGTTTCTTTGCCAGTTTTCTCCAATAAATTCCAGCTACCTCTTGCCTACTGTCTGTATTACTAATTGCAGCCATCCCAATCAGCAGGACTTCCTTTCTCCACTCCCATGTTGGCTTAGTTCTTAGAATACTTTCTGCTACCTTATGGATATAGTATTCTGGATTATTATTGTTATTCTTAAAGGCCTTTATCTAAAATCCCAGTCTCTCCTTGTTTCTTGAACTTCCACCCGTTTCATCATCCCTTTCCACTTTGCATTATAGGTTTCTGCTTGTGCAATGTATAGGAGCCTTAACTGTGCAGCTCTGAAATACCCCTTCAAATCACATAATCCCAGTCTGCTTTGTTCTAGTGGAAGAATCATCTTATCCCACTCAAGTCTTGCCATTTTCCCCTCCTGAATACAATCCTTCAGCTCTTTATTAATTGCTATCCACGACTTCTCATCTGTTGATATAAATATGCATGATCTGTGTATAAAACTAAAGGGACTAAAAACATTTAACCGATTGTATCTTACTATCCATATCCATATAACAGATGCTTCCAATTTCTCATTTTTAATCCATACTCATACAGGACACTAAGCACTCTAAATTCCTCTTTTCCCATATTCATCAACTTATTACTAACCTTCTCTCTGGTGACATTCACCCAAACCCTGGTCCCTCTCCCTTTCTTCATTCAAACCTATCATAGGTTCATAGGTTCATAGGTTCATACTAGGTTATCTGCCCTAGGGCATTTATAAGCCTAGCCAGAGTGTGTTTGGCTTTCGCCACCCATTTTAAATTAATTTTGCTATCCCAAGTGCATGGCTCGATGGGATTTGGATTTTCTGAGGTGCAGCATGTCCATTAATTCCGGGTTGGACATGGCTTTATATGTCAGGCACAGATCGCCTCTGAGCAGGCAGTATGCCACTGAGTAGAGATGGAGTTTTTTTAACCGGGCAGCATATGGCATCTGTTTGAGCCCTTTGATCCTCTTGGTGAGGTACTTTTGGGGTCTTTCCAGTTGCTGCAGGTGTCTGGTAAGGTACATCCCAAAAGGGGCATTGTACTCAATTATGGGCCTGATGAGGGATGAGTAAAGAGGCACGATGACCTCCCCTGATCTAGATGTGAATCCCTTCATGATTAGGTGGGCTATATAAAATGTTTTTCTAACCACTTTGGCCACGTGGTTGTCAAATGAGAGATTGCTATCAACTTGGGTCCCCAGGTCCCTAATTACTTCTTCTGTACTTAATGGATTACCACCTATGTGGTAATTTGTGGGCACTTTGTTTTGCCAAAGGGTTGACTATACACTTTTTGGCGTTTAGCTTGAGGCCATGGCTCTGGCACCAGTTGTCTGTTTCTATGAGGCCCTTTTGGAGTATGCTTGTGTTGGCTGGAGAGTCGATTATGGTGCCCAGTTTGCAGTCATCTGCGAACTTGGTCAGCCACAGTCCTTCCATGTTGGCCTGTACCTCCGAGAAATATATACCGAACAAGAGAGGTCCCAGGACTGAGCCTTGTGGGATGCCACTTGTAACTGGTTTGGAGTCTGACATGGCTCCAGCAATTATAACCATGTGGGTTCTGTCCTTGAGCCAGTTTACAACCCATCTAGTGGCATAGGGGGTTATATTTAAGCTGGTGAGCTTATCTATAATGCCCGAGTGGGGTATTGTATCGAAGGCTTTTGCAAGGTCTAGGTAGGCTGTGTGGACCACCTTCCCCTCGTCAGTGGCCTTGGTGACTGTTTCAAAGAAATCGACCAGGTTTAAGAGGCAGGATCTGCCCTTAACAAAGCCGAACTGGGTAGGATCCAGTGTCTGTAGGTCCCCAATATCTTTAATTATGAGGTCCATGATGATCCTTTCCATAGCTTTGCAGACCAGGCTAGTCAGGCTTATGGAGCGATAGTTTCCAGGATCCGTTGAGGCACCACCTTTGTGGAGAGGGGCCACTGTTGCTGTACGCCACTCTTTGGGTACATATCCTGTAGTAAGGCTGAAATTGAACAGTAGTTTTATGTTTGGGTTTAGCTCTTCTTGGAGTTCATGTAGGATGCAGCCCGGGACACCGTCTGGTCCCATTGATGCTGTGTTTTTTGCTTTGGAGAGGGCGGCTCTTACCTGAGCATCTGAGATGTCAGGGGGGCAGCACTCTGCTGGGATAGATATTTGCCCTTTTGGTGGGGAGGGGGGGAGAAGTTTGCGATGAACCTGTTAGCTAGCATGTTGGCAATGTCTGTGGGTTTGGTGTATTTTTTGTCATTTTGGACTAATTCTGAGCATATCTGGGAATTCCCACCCAGGTTACTAACATAACTAAAGAAAGCCTTGTGATTATCCTTAGTGGCCTGTGCAATTTTTCTCTCGAAGCTGGCCTTAGACAATTTTATGAGTGCCCGTAGTTTTTTGCTAATACTGATCAGAGATGCCTTCCCTTTTTGGGATTTTGCTCTATCATGTAGTAGCTTCCTCCTTCTATTGTATAGTTTGTTTATGGCTGGGGTCCACCAGACAGGATGTCTGCCTTTGGAGGATTGGGTCTTGCTTTTATTTGGGATTGCATGATCCATGCATTCCTGAAGGTGTTCATAGAATGAGTTTATAAAAGATTCTGCGGTCTGGGCTGTATTTTCCACAGGCCCGGGGGCTTTGAAGGATTCCACCTTGGTTTTGAGGAGTGTGAAATTTGCTTTAGAGAAGTTTTTCACTGTGGTTTTCTGGGCAGGGGCTGGGGTCGGGATGTGAATATCCAGTGAGATTAGTTTATGGTCTGATCTTACCAGTGAGGGATACACTTCTGGTCTGGAGCATAAAGTCCCCATGTTGGTGATGATCAGGTCCAGTATGTTTTCCCCTCTTGTGGGAGTGGTAACAAGTTGTTCCATAGCATTTGAGTTTATAAATTCTAGGAACCTTTGGGCTAGGGTGTTGGAGCTAGAGTAATGCTCCCAGTCTGTTTGGGTAGTTGAAGTTGCCCAATATAATGGTGTTTGGAGAGACCTTCATATTTTCCAGTGTTCTCAGGAAGGCTGAGTGGGGTTCCTGGGTTTGGGAGGGTGGTCTGTAGCAGGCTATAAACTGGAAGACAGTTTTACCCACTGTTAGTTGCACATGGATAGTCTCTGATGCTTCGTGCTGTGCCACCAACCTAGAGGTGTGGGTATCTTTGACGAATATTGATACTCCCCCTCCTTTTGTGGTTCAGTCCAAGTTTTGGGGCCGAAAAGCATGGTATGAGGTATAACCTGGTAGTGCTGGGGTGCTCTCGAGAGCCCTGAACCAGGTTTCTGTTACTGCACAGATATCGATGTTCTCCATGCTAAGGAGAGTTTTGAGTGTGTGCATCTTGAGGTTTAGACTTCTGGCATTGAGTAGCATTACTCTTAGTTTCTTATCCCTTGTGATACCTATGGAGGTGTGTTTGTCTTTTGAGTCTTGCCTAAAAAAGGCACTATGGGAGTAGCAAGAGCCTTTGCCAATATCCGAAAGTCCAGGGGTGACAGGTGCAAGCCGTCCCTAGCGAAGCATCGTGGCTTGTCGAGCATGTCATCCCAGGCTGACAGGCATTGGATCCCCTTTGAATGACACCAATACTTAAGCCAGTTGTTGAAATTGATCATCTTGTCTTCATATTGTGGCATCATTCTTGGTGAGGGTAAGATGCTACTCAAGGTCAGGATCATGCCGGCCTGGGCTACATGCTCAGAGAGCTCCTCTATGTCTCTTTTCATGTAGTCCAAGGAGGTACATCTCAGGTCATTCACATCAGCATGGACAATGACTGAGTCATATTTGTACTTGCCTTGGAGTGACCTGAGTGCTTGTGTTATGTGGCACATCCTAGCGCCCGACAGGCAGCTCACCATGACCTTCTCCTTGTTCAGCCTGGTGAGCGGGATGTCAGTGTGCCTGACAATAGCGTCACCTATTACAAGTGTATCAGGTGTGTTGTTTAGCCTTAAGGGCTGTGACTGTTCGGCACACTGGCTTTGTGAGCTATGTGTTGTACGTGTTTTGTTTTGGGGTAGCGGTTGCTTGGGTGTCTGCTTTGGAGGTCTCTGCTGCTTAGGCAGATTTTTATTTAGAGCCTCTGAGTATGTTTTGTGTGTTTATGTGTTTGGTTTGCTGTCGTGGTAGGTCTATGTGAGACTGGAATTGTAGTGAGTGTGGTTTCCTTCTCCTGACTGGTTACGCCAGTACTGAGTTGAGAGAGCTTAGCCTCCAGTTTGGCTATATGGTTGCATCTCTCACATTTGTTGGAATTTGTTGGGAGGAGGAGAGGGTTGTCTGTGTACATGAGGCAGTTTAATATTGCCTCAAGATTCCCAGATTCACCAGCTGGACCGGAGAGGAGATTGACAACTGAACTTTTCACTGCATTGAATGCTCAAAGCTTATGTAACAAGATTCCAAGCTTCCATGCCTGGCTCCAACATAACCACCCAGATATCCTATCCGTCACTGAAACCTGGTTAAAGCCATACATAAAAGATTCTGAAATCACTCTCCCCAACTACAATATAATTAGAAATGACAGGACCCTCAAAAAAGGTGGTGGAGTAGCTCTTCTCTACTCCTCCTCCCTTACAGTTACTCCCTTCACCAAACCCATACCCCAATTCACCAATGCCGAACTAACTCTGGCCCTCCTCCAGATGAATAGAAACAAACACATATGTATAGCCACTCTTTACATTCCCCCAGGAGACAATATCCCCATTCTTGAGAATATCTTCTCCTGGTTCTCCTCTAACATTACCAACAAGACCATAATCCTTAATGACGTTAATATTAACTGGATCGATATTCAATCTCCTACTTCTCTACACAACATAAACGTATACAACTTCTCACAACTAATAAACTCTACTACCAGCCCCTCAAAACACTTCTCCTCTAGTACTACTCTTGACCGGATTCTTGTTTCTCACCCCCAATACATCTATGACAGCGGTAGCCTACCTAACACTCTTAGAGATCATCTTTCCTCTTTCACTCATCACCTTCCCTCCTCCTTACAACTATCCCACACTTACATCTCCTCCCGCTCTCTCAAAAACTCTAACCCTGGAACCTTCTCCAGCTCTCTAAAACACACAACTGGAGTCCTCTAAAAACCCTCTCCCTAGATAATGCAATAGCCTATTTTAATACTACATTCTTAGACCTGTTAAATATCCTTGCTCCCTCCAGAACCAAAAGAATTAAAAGTAAAACTGCCCCATGGTTAAGCAAAGAAGCTACAACCATTATGCATCTTCATGACAAAGCCTGGAAACATTACCAGAAAAGTAAAATCCATACCACCCTGACAGAATATAAGCTACTACATAACAAAATAAAAAAAATGGTTGTGTCCAACCGCAAATCCTACTTCTCCACACTTCAAAATAACCACAAGACTAACCCCCAAATATTCTGGAATAACATCTCCACTCTCCTCAATCCTGGCAAAAGATACAACCCTTGCCCTGACCCAAATGTCCCAGACCCCTCCTTAGCCACCCAATTTAACTCCTTCTTTATTGATTCTGTAGCTAAACTAACTACTTCCTTCCCCAACAAACCTTCACTTTCACCTCCTCCTATCTCTCCCTCCCCTAACACTACCACCTCCCAACCCCCTTCCTTCACTATCAAATCCATTCCTATCTCCACCATAAAAAAAATCCTTTGGAAACTGAAACCTTGCTCAAATGCCCTTGATGACCTTCCTTCCTACTTCCTCAAAATTGCTGCTGATGCCATCACCTTTCCCATCTCCTCTACTCTGGAAAAAGGACTATATCATTCCCTTTCACAAAGGAGGTAATAAAAGCATTCCCAATTTCTGGCCAATTGGTAGCTTATCTCCTATCTCAAAAGTTCTAGAAAAGTGTATCCACCTTCAACTTCTACCCTACCTCACAGACAACCACCTACTTACCCCCACACAACATGGTTTTAGACCTGGCCACAGTACCACAACCGCTCTCCTCTCCTTCCTCGAAACCGTCAACAAAGCCCGGGATTCCGGCTGTCTAGTGTCCACCCTGCTTTTGGACTTATCCAAGGCCTTTGACACTATCTCCCATAACCTTCTCCTAGCTAATCTCTCTAATATAAACCTATCCCACTCTTCTGTCAACTGGTTTTCTAGTTACCTCTTAGACAGACAACAAGCTGTCAAATGTAAAAAAGCCACCTCCTCCTTCCTTAATACACCTACAGGTGCACCCCATGGTTCCATATTGGGTCCCCTACTGTTCAACATTTTCATTAATAACTTCCACCAAAACATTCCTAGTACTAAACTGATTCAATATACAGATGACTCTATGATCATCTGTTCCACCACTTTCACCTCCACTCTCTTAAAACTAACTCGGGATGTTTTCTCTTATAACAAATGTTGGATGATAGACAACCACCTATCACTCAAAAACTAAAACTATGTTATTTTCCCCTTCAAAAAGTACTATCCCATGCAAAGCTTCTAGGAGTCTTTATTGATAAACAGTTAAAATTTGATACCCACCTACTAACCAATATAAAGAAAACCCACCAGAAACTAGGCATGCTCTGCCATCATAACTGCTATAGCACTCCCACTACTAAACTTGTACTCTCTAACATCTTCCTCATTCCTTCTCTCCTATATGGTGCCTCACTTCTTACCAACCTTCATTCTTCTCTAAAAACAAAGCTATCCTCCTGATATAACAAAATTTCTAAGTTTGCTACCGGCTATAAAGCCTCCTCCCACCACTCCAATACCCTACACAAACTAAATTTGCTCAAACTTCCCAACCATCTTACCTACATTCAACTTACTCATGCCCATAAACTCATCTTTAATCCCTCCATCTGCCCCTCCCTTGCCTCCTCCTTCAAAATGCACCTACCCAACAGACTTCTAAGATCCAATAAACAGAATTTGCTTGAACTGCACAAGCCTGCTCATCCTCCAGGCAAACACCTACTATCCTTTTCCCTAGCTCGCCTCTGGAACTCCATGCAACCTCTTATTCATACTACTGACAACTACTCTACCTTTAAGACCCTGCTTCATTCCCATCTCAAAATCCCCTGGGAATGTTCCTGCTCTCATCCCACATGACTTACCTCTTTTTTCCCCATTTCTTACTCTCCTTTACTTCTCTCTTCTCTTCATCAAACTAAGCTTCTCTGACTACCACCATCTTCATTTTTCTCATTTACTCCTACTCTTGCTTTACTTTTTTTTATTGTCCCACCCTTCTTAGATTCAACAATTAACACCTCTTTTCCCCCATCCTACTTTAACGCTGCTAAGATTTCATGTAAAACTGTAATGTCAACCCTGTGTTATTTCACATTATAATAAATCTAATAGGAATATGCACTAATGGATTTTTCTTATTTTAATTGACTTTGTGTGTGTGTGTGTGTGTGTGTGTGTGTGTGTGTGTGTGTGTGTGTGTGTGTGTGTGTGTGTGTGTGTGTGTAATTTTACCTTTTGCTTTTCTGACTGTATTTTCACTGCAATCGTGGATTTTTTGCCATGTCGTATAATACCATCGTTCTTCGATAGTATTACATAAATGTAAATGCAGTGTCTTCATATTATATTGTTATTCATAGAGCTTTTCTCCCTGAGACTTCATTGAAAATGGGCTCTTCTTGGCCCAATGGACTATGCCGGTAAACAAACTGTAAAATAAAATAAATAAATAAATATAAATACTCCTAAATATTTCATTTTATCATGTCTCCATAAATATGGATATTGCTGAACAAATTTGTGTGTGGGTGCATAATTTACTGCTATTGCCTTTGTTTTTGCTTCATTAATTTTATATCCCAGAAAGATCTGAAACTGTCTCAGAATGTTCCACAATACTGTAATGTCCTTTTCTGGTCTTAACAGGTGTAAAATAAGAAAATCTGCAACAAAACCAGCTCTTCTTGACTACCATAGCAATTATATCTTTGAATTTCTGAGTCTCTTATTTTCTTTGCCACTGGTTCTAAATATAATGCAAATAACAAAGGGGAAAGAGGATTCCCCTGCCTGTTTCTTCTGGTCAAGCAGAAATTATCAGAGAGGAACCCACGCACTCTAATTTTCGCCTCCAATCACACATATATCCTCCTAATCAACTTTATAATTTTATCAGGGAATACAAATGCTTCCATTGCCCTGCTCATAAAGTCCCAACATACTCTGTCAAATGTTTTCTCTGCATGAAGACTCACCAACAACAACATTCTGCTTTCCTCTGGATCATCAGTGTTCTGTTAATGTTGTTGAATGTTTCCCTCCCCTCCACAAAACCACACTGATCCATATCTATCAATTTTGGCATTGCTTTTGACATTCTTTTAACCATTATATACAAAAAAAACTTTATAATCACACTTTAGTATTGAAATGGACCTGTAAGAAGCTGGATCTGATTAATCTTTACCTTCTTTAAGTATTAAAGCTACCACCACTTTCTTCCAGGATGTTGGTTCTCCTCCTCCTCTTAAGATAATGTTAAACAAAACCTTCTACATATTTATCAGATTTTTCTCTCCTAGCATCTAAACATCTGCAGGAATATCATCTATTCCAGGTGACTTTCCTGTAGATTGGTTATACATCACCATTTTTATCTCATCTCCTCCTATCCTGTTAGTAATTGAGCCTCATCTACCTCTAACCTTGGCATATTTAATTCTTCCATTAACATTTCTATTTGTACCTTTTCTTGATTTCCATATTTCTATGCTTTATACAGACTTTCATAGAATTTCCAAAATATTTCTAATACTTCTACAGGATCTATTGTTATCTTCCTTGCTATAGGCTAGCTTGGCATCAGCCCTTTCTACTTTCTGTTGCCTGAGTCATTGTGCTAAATGTTTTTGTGCTCTAGAGTTATTATCAAAAAACATTTGCTTAACAGCAGTCTTTCTAAACTCGTGTATATTACTGAAGTAATCCCTTATCTTCTGCATAGCATTCTGCAGTTGCTCCTCTTCTTATTCTGTGAGATACCCCCCATTTCACATTACTTTAACATTTGTCATTCCCTCTAAATAATTCTTGTTACTTCTTAACCATATCTCCCTTTCTTTTATTTCCACCCTATTTTTAAACTCCATTTTAATTTTATCCCACTCCCTAGCTATATTTTCAGGAGAAATTCTATCTTCTCTAATAGTTCCTGAATAATTTCCACTACCCATTCCTTAAATTCCTCTCTTTTCAACAGGTAGGTGGGAAAGTGCCAGTCTTTCATTTTTATTTCATTACCTTCTGTTTTATTTTAGTTATTATAGGCGCATAATCTGAAATAGTTATTGGGTGCATATTAAGACCTTCAATTAAATGTACATGTTCCTGTGAAATGTAAACTCTGTCTAGCCTAGGGCAGTTTTTTTTATCTTTGCAAATAATATGTAAATTCACTGCAGACTCATAGTACTGAATTCACATCTTCCATGCCAAATATTTTCATAACTTTGTTCAAAAATCTACTCTTTTTGTTATATTTTCCCTTCTGAACCCCCCCAGACACAGCTTCACTATTGCAAATCAATTTCCAATCCCCACCTATAAGTAATATTCCTTAATGAAAGCTGATTAATTCTCCCAGAACTTTCTTAGGCTTCATTATAGCAGTTTTAGGTGGAATATAAATACATGCCAGTATAATCCTCTAATCCGCCTCCTTTGCAAGTAGTCCATTAGTACTACAAATCTACCAGTATTATCTTTTTTATCTTGCTTTATCATTATTGGAGCTCCTCTTGCAATGAATATAAGTATTCCTCTTTTCCTTTGTCCCAGGTACTCTGCTGAATATGCATCCTGAAAGCCTTTCTTTATTAAATTCAAATGTTCAGTTCTTTGCAAGTGTGTCTCCTGTAGCATAACTATTTGAACTCTACATTTTTAATTTAGTTCACTACTCTTTCTTTTTTGTATTTACCTGTGAAATCATTGACATTTAAAGACATTACAGAAATCATTACATTAGAAAGTTATTATTCCCATTTTTTATGTATAACAGCTTTTTTGTTAAATATCTAGTTCTATCTTTTGTGTTACAAGCATATACTGTTTGGCAGGTTGATATTTTATACAGTTGTTTCTTGTCATATCCATTATAGGCTATGTCACATCTTACAAAATATTTTGTTTTATTGAAATCCCTCAAACAAAACAAAAAAACACCCTTAATACCCCCTAAAACATATTAACCTCTTAATAGCACATAAAACTATGTCTATCTTCAAATATTGAAATTTTACCCTCCTAATAGAAACAAATGTTCCAAACTGACAGCCACACTTACAGACTTGAGTTAACCTAAAAGAAAGGTTATCCATACTAAGATGCATGGTGCAGCCTGTGCTTCAACTAAGTCCTGTCTTGTTGAAGCACAGGCTGCACCATGCATCTTAGTATGGTGCAGCCTGTGCTTCAACTAAGTCATGTCTGGTTTTGTCTTATTTCTATAGCTCTCCCAGCTGAGCAAACACTTGAATTTTTTCAGAAAGCATTATCTCCTAGCTATTTCTCTTTATTGGGTTGTCTTCTGGAGACATGAGGATCAGATACAAAATTGTTACTAAACATACATGTATTTGCTAGAAAAAGCCTTATAATATTCAATATCCTTTTTCACTTAAAACCTGTTACTAGATCAAACTAAGGGCCTTCATCCAGTCATTCCCCTATGCAAGAATGAGAAAAAGCACACTAATTTTTCTTTTCTCTTTTTTTTTTTACATTGTAGTACCTACATTTCTTAAAACTGAACAAGGAGAAAGACAGAAGAAAGAAAGAAAAAAAAAAAAAAACATTACATTAGTATCCTCATTACACTTAAAGATAAATGAGAAAACTTTACTTTATAGCATGCAAAGAAAATCACGTACTATAAAAATAGTACCATTAAGAAAAAAATTGTTTTCCTTCTAATTTACTTTCTCCCTCTTCTTCCCCTCTTCTAAGTGTTTTTCCAGACATTTAATGACAAAAAAATGACATAAAGTAGAGCATGTGACTTAGTCCCCTACAAGTTTAACAAAGTCCAAAGAGTCCAATATTTCTAGATTTTCTTGTTCTGTCATGTTTCACAAATATAATTATTGTTTTATAATCCCACATTTGTCAATTTCCAAGTTACCAGTTTTATTCTTGTTCGTCTCTATCTCCCAAATATTGTCTCTGTTTCATTTCCAATATAATCTCAATTCTTCTAGTCAACTCTTGTGCTTTTTGCCTTCAATCAAGTATTTGAAACATTGAAAAGGTTTCACTGACATAGTCTCTCTGTGGTCTTTATTACCAGAAGAACATGAAGCAGAATCCCCTTCTGTTTCACAGCTTACTTTTTGTTGGACAAACTTTTATATTCCCTCCTTAGCATGTACTTCATCAAAAAATAATTGTATCCCTCCAAAGAAGAATATTTTGAAGATAGCTGGGTACAGCAGTTTGAATCTCATGGCTGCTTTTTGACATTCACTGAATAGTGTAATACATTTACACCCCTTCAGCCTAGTGTACAATGAGTAATCATTCTCCACAAATACTCTGCTGTTTCCCACTTTTAGTACTCTGTGTTTTTGCCACAGTTTTGTCAGAATCAACTCTGTCTGCTGATAGGATTGCATCTTTACTATTAAAGGTCTAGGTTGTTTTTTCATAGCCAAGTTTGGAGTATACACACAATGTACTCTTTCAATTAACAACTCCTGCTGTGGAATACCAGTCCAGTTGCTTATTTCTGCTTTCATAAAATTAATACATTCTGTCCTTCTAGCTTCTCTGGTACAGCAGAAAATCTCATGTTTTCCTATGTGCTCTGTCCGCCAATTCTATTATTTTTGAAACATCTCTTCTTGAGCAGTCGCATATTCAGACAGCCTTTTCTTCAGTATGACCTCTGAATTTTGCAGTTTTATCACCTCATCTGAATATCTGTTTAAAGTTTCTTCCATTTTTTCCAGCCTTTTGTTGCTTGAGCTGATATACTCCATCAGTGTCTTGTTTATTTTAATCAGGTCTGTTGTTGTCTTATACTTTCCTCTAGTTTACTGGAAGTCATGTCTGGAGCTTGCACTGCTTTTTGCTAAACAGCTGGAGTACTTTTCCCAGTCAGTGTTTTTCCTTACCTTTTGTATCTGATTTTCCTTCAGGTCCTCTCTATTTCTTTTTTCCTGACACCCAGGGAGCACATTTACTAGCCAGTTACTGAAATTTACCCCAAAACATAAATCCACTGCCTTTCTCTACTAAGTATCTGTTTTCAAACTAGGAGAGCTAGAATTAAGCTGTTAATGTGTACCCATCTTGGAAGTACCCTATAAAAGGACTTTCCTATGACAATGGGTACATGTTCATCGAAAGTTAGGTCAGTGTCCACATAAGTTCCCAAATTCCAAACAACTGCATTAACTCTTGGGGGCGCATTGTCAAAGTGGTAGTTTCCTGGGGTAAATTACTTCTCAAATTATACAATAATGCATTTTTGGCATTTAGTTCCAATCCATGATGTTGGTGCCAGTTATTTATTAGGGAAAAAACTTTTTGCAGGATGGCTAATTCATTTAGGGATCCAATGACTGCTCCTAGATTGCAGTCACCTGAAAACATAGTCAGCCGGAGCCGTTTGGTATTGGTTTTTATTTCAGAGAAGTAAATGCCAAACAGGAGAGGTCCCAAAACAGAATCCTGGGGTACTCCACTGGTGACTGCTCTCTTTGTGGAGGTAACTTCCACTATTTTTATTTCCTACATCCTGTATATGAGCCAGTTGGCTATCCAGCAGATGACATAAGGGTTTATTTCCAGTTTACTTAGCTTTTTTACTATGTCTTACTGGGGAATGTGTCAAAGGTTTTAGCCAGACTGAGGTATGTGGTGTGTACCCCTTCTTCTTCATCCATTGCTTTGGTGACCTTTTCAAAAAAAAGTCTACCAGATTGAGTAATCATGACCTGTGTTTGATAAATCCAAACTGAGATGGATCCAGTGTTTGGAGGTTCCCTATGTCCTTATTGATTAGTTCTATGATAAGTCTTTCCAAGGCTTTACATATGAGGCTGGTCAGACATAAGGGTCTGTAACTGATTGGGTCTGTGGAAGGTCCTCACTTATGCAGTGGATTGACTGTAGCTGTTTTCCATTTGCTTGGTACAAAGCTTGTACAGACACTGAGGATGAATAGTGTTTTTAGGGACAGCAGGTATAAAAAGCTCAGACATTGCCTGCCACCATGACCTAGAGGGATAAAGTGCAGATTACTAAAATGAAATATGACAGAACAAAAAAATCTGGAAATATTGGACCTTTTCCAAATTTCTTGGATTTGTGGTGGACTCTAAAGAATATGCCCTAATTCATGTCATTAATGTTTGGAAAAATGCTTTGAGGAGTGGAAGAGAGGAGAGAAAGATAACTGTAAGTAAATAAATAATTTTCTTGTCTTAATAGTATTGTATTTGTGGTGTGTGGTTTTCTTTGCATGCTATTTTTAAGTGTAATAGGGATTGTAAACAGGTGCTGTTGTTTTTCTTTCTTTCCCCTCTTCTCTCTTTCTTCTTGTATAGTTTTGAGAAATATAGGCAATGCAATGTAAAAAAAAGCCTGGTTAAAAAGGTATGACAAAGTTAAAATTATTGTGCTTTTTTCATTCTTGCGTGGAGAATTGACTGTATCAAGGACCTTAGATTGATTAGTGTTAAGAGAAAGCACGTAAATGAAAAAGAATATTGAATATTATGAGTTTTTTCTTCAGGCAAATGCACGTATACTTAGTAGCAATTCTGCAGCTGCTCTTCATGTTTCCATGGAAACAATCTGATAAAGAGAAACTGGCTGTCTGGCTGGTTCTCATATCTCCATGGAGACAATCTGAGAAAGAGAAACTAGAGACAATCTGGTGGAAGGGGATTGGCTGAGGCAAAAGAAAAATGGAAAAGAAAAGAGAAATTGGCTAGGACATAATGTCCTCTGATAGCACTCAGGGTTTTTCCCAGCTGGGATGACTTTAAAGATAAGACAACATCAATTAGACTTGATGTAAAATTTTCTCAGTTTTTTTTAATTCAGTGGGGATGCTAATATAAACAGGTGTATTTTTTTCTTTTTCTCCCTTCTTCTTTCTTTTTCTTTGTTCGGTTTTAAGAAATGTAGGCACTGCATTGTAAAGATAGGGGAGAGAGGAGAGGTGGAGGTGAGAGGAAAGGTCTGATTCAGAGAGAATGACAAAAGAAGAATCATTGTACTTTTTCTCATGCTTGCATAGGGAAAGAACTGGATAAGACCCTAGGTGTTATCCAGTAACAAGTTTATTACAAAACATGTAAATAAAAAGAATATTGAATATTACGAGGCTTTTTTTTCTGGTAAACAAAGTACCCTTAACAGTTTTGTGTCCGGTTTGCATGTCACTAAAAGACAATTTGAGAAAGAAAAATGGCTTGGAGAAAGTGTTTACTGAAAGCATTTAAGTGTTTTCTCAGCTGGGGGAGCTATAAAGATAGACAAAAATCAAATAGCACTTACTAATAGCACAGTCTGTACCATGCATCTTAGCATGACTAACCTTTCTTTTTGGTTAACTCTAGCCCGTCTGTGTGGCTATCAACTTAGAAATTCTGTTCAAATTAGGAAGCAAAAATGTCAATATTTCAAGATGTACATAGTTCTGTGTGTTATTATTAAGTTAATAGGTTTCAGGGGAGTTTTGAGGCAGGCTGGTTTGTTCTGATTGAGGGCTTTCAAAAAAAAGTTATGTAAGATGTGGCATAGGCTAAAATGAATATGACAAGAAACAACCATATAAAAGACCAACCTGCCAAACAGTATATGCATGCAACATAAAAGTTGTAAACAGACATTTAAAAAAGCAGTTATACATAAAAGGTGGTAATTATAACTATATAAGAAAATTATGTTTTCTGTAATGTCTTTCAATTTGAATGGTCTTACAGGTAAATATAAAAAAAGAAAGAGTAGTGAACTATACTAAAAATGCAGAGTGCAAATAGCTATGCTACAGGAGACACACCTGGAAAGGAATGAACATGCAAATTTGATAAAGAAAGGTTTTTATGATGGTTATTTAGTGAATTATCTAGGGCAAACAAAAAGAGGAGTACTTATCTTAATTGCAAAAAAAGCTCCAATAATGATAAAAGAGGGAAAAATATAATAATGGAAGTTATATAGCACTAAGGGGCTACTGGCAAGGTAGGAGGATTATACTGGCATGCATTTACATTCCACCTAAAACTGCTATAATGGAGCTTAAGAAAATTCTGGGAGAAATAATCAGCTTTAAGTGAGGAATATTACTTATAGGTGGGGATTGGAATTTGAATTGCAACAGTGAAGATGCATCTGGGGGGCCCAGAAATGAAAGTATAACAAAGGAGGGTAGCCTTTTGAAGAAAGTTATGGAAATATTTGGCATGGGAGATGTAAATTCAGTACTAGGAATTCAGAGTGAATTCACATATTATTCCCCAAGATGTATTACTAGACAGAATTTACATTTCACAGGAATGTGTGCATTTAATTGAAGGTCTTGATATACACTCAATAATTTTTCAGATCATGTGCCAATAATAACTAAAATAAAAACACAGGGTAATGAAATAAAAATGAGACACTGGCACTTTCCCAGCTTTCAGCAAGGAATATTACTTATAGGTGGAGACTGGAATTTGATTTGCAAGAGTAAAGATATGTCTGGGGCATAGAAGGGAAACTATAACAAAGGAGGGTCAATTTTTGACGAATTTTATGAAACTATTTGGCATGGAAAATGTGAATTCAGTACTAGGAGTTCAGAGTGAGTTTACATATTATTCTCCAAGATACAAAAATTGGGCTAGGCTAGATTGAATTTATATCTCACAGGAACATGTGTATTTAATTGAAGGTCTTAAAATGCACCTAATAACTATTTCAGATCATGTGCCAATAATAACTAAAATAAAAAATGCAAGGTAATGAAACAAAAATCAGACACAGGTGCTTTCCCCCCTATCAGCTGAAAAGAGAAGACATTAAGGAATGGGTTTTGGAATTAATTCAGGAGCTACTAGAGAAGATAGACATTTCTTCTGAAAATATAGCTAGGGAGTGGGATAAAATTAAAGTGGAGTTTAAAACTTGGGTGGAAATAAAGGAAAGGGAGATATGGCTAAGAAGTAACAAGAATTATTTAGAGGGACTGTCAAATGTTAAAGTATTGTAAAATATGTGGAATCTCTCAGAACAAGAAAAGGAGTAACTGCAGAATGCTAAACAGAAAATAAGAGATTACCTGTATAATATGCACAAGTTTAGAAAGATTGCTGTTAAGCAACTGTTTTTTGCTAATAATTCTAGAACACAAAAACTGTTTGCACAACAACTCAGGCAACAGAAAGTGGAAAGAGCTGTCACCAGGCTTAGGGAGCCTATAACAAGGAAGATAACAAGAAATCCTGTAAAAGTATTAGAAATATTTTGTAAATTTTATGAAAGTTTGTATAAAGCAGAGAAATATGGAAATCAAGAAAAGGTACAACTGGAAATGTTTATGGAAAAATTAAATATGCCAAGGTTAGAGGTAGATGAGGCTCAATTACTAACAGTTAGGACAGGAAGAAATTAGATAAAAATGGCTATGTATAACCGATATACAAGAAAGTCCCCAGGAATAGATGGTATTCCTGTGGAAGTTTGGAAGCTAGGAGGGAAAAAACTGATAAAGATCTGGAAGGTTTTGTTTAACTGTATTTTAAAAGGAGGAGAAATACCAGCATCCTAGAAGAAGGTAGTGGTAACAGTAATGCGTAGAGGGTAAAGATCATTGGATCCAGCTTCATACAATCCCATTTCAATACTAAACCATGATTATAAAGTGTTTATGTCTATAATGGCTAAAAAATGGCAAAAGTGATACCAAAATTGATAGATTTGGATCAGTGTGGTTTTGTGGAGGGGAGGCAAACATTTGGCAACATTAACAGAACTTTTATGATCCAGAGGGAAGCAGAATGTAAGAAAATACCACTGTTATTGGTGGGTCTTGATGCAGAGAAAGCATTTGACAGGGTAGACTGGGACTTCATGAGCAGGGCAATGGAAGTATTTGCTTTCCCTGATACAATTATAAGGTTGATTAGGAGTATATATGAGGGATCAGAGGTGAAAATTAAAGTGGGTGGGGACTTCTCTAATAACTTCTGCTTGAGTAGAGGAATCAGGCATGGTTGTCCACTTTCCCCTTTGTTGTTTGCATTATATTTAGAACCATTGGCAAAGAAAATAAGGGACTCATAAATTCATGGATATAATTGGTATGGTAGTCAGGAAAAGCTATTTGTAGAAGATATTATTTTATATATGACATAAAAAACAGAAAGGGACATTACAGTGTTGTGGAACATTTTAAAACAGTTTCAAATATTCTTGGGCTACAAAATTAATGAAACTAAAACAAAGGCAATAGTGGTAAATTGTGTACCCACACACAAATTGGTCCAGCAATATCCATATTTATGGGGACATGATAAAATGAAGTGTTTAGGAGTATGGATTAGTAATGACTCTGTTGTGGCAGCTAAGGATATGTGGGAACAGACAAAACAGAAGATAATACAAATATTGAGAAACTAGAAGCTTTGTTATATGGATACTAAGATACAAGCAATTAAATTGTTTTTAGTCCCTTTAGTCTTATACACAGGTCAGACATATTTTTATCAACTAGAGGAGAAGCCGTGAATAACAATTAAAAAAGAGTTGAAGGATTTTATCTGGAAAGGGAAGACAGCAAGGGCGAAATGGGATAAGTTGATCCTTCCAAAAGAACAAGGCAGACTAGGATTACCCAATTTGAAGGGGTATTCTAGAGCAACACAGTTAAGACTCTAATACATAGCACAAGCAGAAAACTATAATTCAAGGTGAAAAGGAATGATGATGATACAGGGGAAAGCTCAAGAAGTAAGGATATATTGAGATTTTGGACGCAGACTCTTAAGGAGACCAACAAAAATCATACAGAGTATTATATTCATAAAACAGCAGGGAGTATTCTTAGAATGAAACCAGCATGAGAACAGAGAAAAGAGATTCTGCCAATAGGGTGGTTAAGGATACAGATAATAGGCAAGATAGGGCGGTAATTTATTGGAGAAAACTGGCAAATGAACCAAGGTATTGGGAGCAGTTAACTAGCTAGGGAAAGGTAATAGAATGGGAAGAGGCCAATAATTTATTTGGACTCCGGGTTACAGATTGCCTTCCCTATCAAGGACTGATATCAGAGTATAAGCAAAGAGAAAGAAATAGGGGGTCCTAAATGAAAGACCAGCACTGGTAGAGTTTTTAATAGAATATAGAACAGAAGATGCTGTTAAAAAGGAATAATTAGTAGAGCATATAAAATATTGCATGATAATTATAAGAATCAATTACAGGAGCTTAGACAGGATTGGGAAGAGAGAATGGATAATCAATTCCCAAAGAGACAATGGGGGATATATGTATATCTCCCAAATATGCAACAAAGTATAGAAGATTTAGGATCTTTGCCTGGAAGTGTTTACATAGGTATTTTTATACATGAAGTAGACTCCAAAGAATTTTTCCTCAAGTGTATAGCAAATGTTGGAGGTGAGACAGGCAAGAAAGAGGTGGCTGGGAACATATTTTTGGGAGTGTAATGAGCTGGCAGACTTTAGAGATTCCCTGCAAACCACTCTGTAGGAGATGCTGGGTGAGCGGATTGGATTAACTTGTGAAAATGTTTTTTATCTGTGATACAGAATCGGAATTACCTAGACATAGTAAAGCCTTGCTTAGTTTAATTATGGTGGCTGCCAAAAAAAAAGCAATTACTAGAAAATGGAAATCAAAGTCTAGACCAACTTTACTAGAAGTAGTGAATATAGTAACAGAGATAAAACAACTGTAACTGGTATCTTTAGAAAAGGGAAGGAGCAAACTACATAGAAAAAATTGGGAATTGTGGGAAAGGCAGAGAAGGAACGATGTTTAAGAGGCAGGATATGAATGAGTCATATAATGTTTAACTGACAATGACTGGATAGTTTATAAGTGATGTATACTGTTTGCAACTGTAGCTGTTTCAATGGTGTCTGTGATGTATAATGTTTGCAACTAAAGTGGTGTCAATGTTGTTTGTTTTTCATTTATATAAATGTAAGATTGCCTTAATCATACATGATAATTTAATAAAGATGTTTATTTGGAAAAAAACATGTATAAGGGCATTCTAAGTGCTGAAACTCCCAGAGGTTTGTTGAGATCAGTGATCCACCCTGAAGAGTATTAATGAATATCCAACCAGAACTGAGTATGCTCAATACCACTCTTATTAAGATAACCAATCAAGATATAGACATGCAGAGGAAGTGAGAAAAAACACATTCGCTATGCAGCTTCGACAATGAAGGAAAGTCTGGATTTCACCAAATACCTGGAATGTCTTCTGAGCCATGAACAGTAATATGGTGAGATTCCCACATAGGTCATAGGAAAGGATACGGATTTAATGATGTTCCCTAACATATGGTTTCTGGAGATCCTGAGGATAAAATTTCATTATAGATGTCTTAGGAGAATAACTGCTATTTTAACCAGGAAACATGAATCATGATTTGTTTTCAGAAGTAATGGATGCAGCTGAATCCAAAAGATGGAGTTTGATGTGTCACATGAAAGAAAGGCAGTAAGCCTGTACATGGGGCAGGGGCTGTATTGTTTCTTGATTTATCATGCTGTCAGACAGCATAGCAGTGTTGTGGTCACACTTAGGAACTAGATGTGTTTCTTAGTGATTTTACATTCTTTTTATATACTATCCAGACTGAAAATTAGCTATGTGAGTCAAACAAAGATCTTTAACAATCCACAAGTTGTGAAGAACTTGACCATAAGAAAAGAAAATGATTTTGTGGCAAAGGGGGTCTCAGGATAGCTGACTTTCTCTGTCTACAGTATTTCATTACCCATTTAAAGGAAAAGTTCACCTTCACAGGACCAACCCTGATGGCTCTTGTACCTGCCCCCTTTGGCCAATTCATTCCCTTGTAGCAGGAGCCGAGAATCCCTGGGCCAGACAAAAGCCATATGACCCACTTGTTCTTGCCTGGGAATCCCTAGTCAGCTACTCATCTCCATGGTGAGAGTCAGGTGGTAGGGAGTGTGGCCTACGTTCTGTGAAACACCACCCCTCACCCCTTCCTATGGCAGTTCCTCCAAACTCCACTATGAACGGAAATGTGCCACCCCACACTGAATTTCTCTTGGCATTTACTGTGAAATATGCAAATGGTAGTGTGGCCTCTCTAGGCTCAAACTCCACTTTGTGAACACATATTACCCCCACCAGCTGTCATCCATGTAACAAGCCACAACCATATCCTTCTCCTAATATGAGCGAGCAAGCCACAAGCTCTGACTCCCATCTTCTCCCTCCAGCTCTTACAAGCCACAACTGGAGCTCACGTCACCTGTGACACAGTCAGTGCTTTATTCCTCTGCAGACCATGGCGATGGCTACCCTCACTTGCTGTTTAACTCTCTATTGAGGTTTCTATTTTCCCTTCACTGTGGATCTAGTATGGTTTAGTTACCAGGAGCCACCCTGTACTTTATAAAACTTACATTTCCTTGCCCTGGAATTAAAGGAAGGGGAAACCCATCCACCTGAGTTTTTTTAAGTTTAAACTCTTCCTTGCTTTTGCAGTGGAAATTCTCTACCTGCATGACATACTAAGGGCACAGAGAAGTCTGTAGTTTTTTTATAACAGGTACTGCCGCAGTCTATGCAGGATGTCTTCAGTCTTGCTTACATTAGCTGCTATAAGAAAGCATTTGCAGAGTGTTGTGGTATTTAAATGCATATGTGATTGGTGGAAATTGAAAAATTGTAATTGTGAGGTGGAGTTCAGGGATGTGTTAAGACAGGCACTGTGTGGCAGTGAAGAGTTACCAAATAGCTGGGTAACAACAGCAGAGCTAGTAAGGGAGACGGCTAGAAAGGTGCTTGGTATGACATCTGGACAGAGGAAGGATGACAAGGAGACATGGTGGTGGAATGAGGAAGTACAAGAAAGTATACAGAGAAAGAGGATGGCAAAGAAGAAGTGGGATTCTCAGAGAGATGAAGAAAGTAGACAGGAGTATAAGGAGATGAGGTGCATGGCAAAGAGAGAGGTGGCGAAGGCTAAGGATAAGGCATATGAAGAGTTGTATGAAAGGTTGGACACTAAGGAGGGAGAAAAGGTCCTGTACCGACTGGCTAGACAGAGGGACCAAGCTAGGAAAGATGTGCAGCAGGTAAAGGTGATAAAGGATAATGAGGGAAACATACTCACAAGAGAGGAGAGTGTGTTGAGGAGATGGAAAGAGTACTTTGAGGGGTTGATGAATGAAGAGAATGAGAGGGAGAAAAGGTTGGATGATGTAGGGATAGTGAATCATGAAGTACAATGGATTAGAAAGGAGGAAGTAAGGATAGCTATGAAGAGGATGAAGAATGAAAAGGCTGTTGGCCCAGATGACATACCAGTGGAAGCATGGAGGTGTTTAGGTGAAATGGCAGTGGAGTTTTTAACCAGATTGTTTAATGAAATCTTGGAAAGTGAGAAGATGCCTGAGGAATGGAGAAAAAGTGTTTTGGTACTGATTTTTAGGAATAAGGGTGATGTGCAGAGCTGTAGTAACTACAGAGGGATTAAATTGATCAGTCACAGCATGAAGTTATGGGAAAGAGTAGTGGAAGCTAGGTTAAGAAGGGATGTGATGATTAGTGATCAGCAGTATGGTTTCATGCTGGGAAAGAGCACTACAGATGCGATGTTTGCTCTGAGAGTGTTGATAGAGAAGTACAGAGAATGTCAGAAGGAGTTGCATTGTGTTTTTGTAGACTTAGAGAAAGCATATGACAGGGTGCCTAGACAGGAGTTGTGGTATTGTATGAGAAAGTCAGGAGTGTCAGAGAAGTATATAAGAGTGGTACAGGATATGTACGAGGGTAGTGTGACAGTGGTGAGGTCTGCTTTGGGAGTGATGGATGGGTTTAAGGTGGAGGTGGGGTTACATCAAGGATCAGCTCTGAGCCCTTTCTTATTTGCAATGGTGATGGACAGGTTGACAGTTGAGATCAGACAGGAGTCCCCGTGGACTATGATGTTTGCAGATGACATTGTGATCTGTATTGTGAGTAGGGAACAGGTGGAGAAGACCCTGGAGAGATGGAGATATGCTCTAGAGAGAGAAGAGGAATGAAGATCAGCAGGACTAAGACAGAATATATGTGTGTGAATGAGAGGGAGGATAGAGGAATGGTGAGGATGCAAGGAGTACAGGTGGCGAAGGTGGATGAGTTTAAATACTTGGGGTCAATAGTTCAGAGTAACGGTGAGTGTGGAAGAGAGGTGAAGAAGAGAGTACAGGCAGGATGGAGTGGGTGGAAAAGAGTGTCAGGAGTGATTTGTGACAGACGAGTACCTGTAAGAGTGAAAGGGAAGGTCTACAAGAGGGTAGTGAGACCAGCTATGTTATATGGGTTGGAGACAGTGGCATTGGCAAAAAGGCAGGAGTGTGAGCTGGATGTGACAGAGTTAAAGATGTTAAGATTTGCACTGGGTGTGACAAGGGTGGACAGGATTAGGAATAAGTATATTAGAGGGTCAGCCCAAGTTGGAAGGTTTGGAGACAAAGCCAGAGAGGCAAGATTACGTTGGTTTGGACATGTGCTGAGGAGGGATGCTGAGTATATTGGGAAAAAGATGCTAAGGATGAAACTACCAGGTAAGAGGAAAAGAGGAGGGCCTAAGATAAGGTTTATGGATGTGGTGAGAGAGGACATGAAGGTGGTTGGTGTGACAGAGCAAGATGCAGGGGACAGGAAGAAATGGAAACAGGTGATCCACTGTGGCGACCCCTAACGGGAACAGCCGAAAGAAGATGATGATTGTTAAATGTCTGTTTTCTGAGCTAAAAGGCTGATACAAAAGCAATACATTTCAGCCAGTACCCAAGCAATGTAATGCTGGTGGCAATAAGTAAATAAATAAATAAACAAATAAAATA